>NC_059432.1:4682688-4699793 GCF_021028975.2 Sphaerodactylus townsendi | reverse complement strand
TAATAATAATAATAATAATAATAATAATAATAATAATAATAATAATAATAGTAGTAGTAGTAGTAGTAGTAGTAGTAGTAGTAGTAGTAATTAGACCAACTGTATGTCAAATGTTCTGCTACCACGATTACTATATGTGGTTGGGGTATAGGTAGGAAGCAAGAGGTAATCAAGATCTATGGGGACTTCTAAGAGCACGCGCTGAAAATTTTTCTCTGCAAAAAAGGAGAGGAGAGAGAAAAGAAAGAACGGGGAAAAAAAAAAACCCTGGAACAATTTTGTTGTTTTGTTCTGACCTTTTCAGGCACACAGCTAAGTGGTGAGGAAATTGGGTTTCCTGTCAGCTCTGGCTATCTGCTGTTTTTCTCCGCTTCTTGTGGTCAATACTTGCCTTTTCTTTGAAGCTTTCCTTTTTCCTGGGGATATTGTTGTTTCAGTTAGCCCATAAAGGACTCTTCACCTGCCATTGCCAACGTGTTTCCTAGCAGAAATAGATTAGCTCCAAATGACAGGAAGTTCACTTTTAATGTCTGGGGCCACGGAGAGAAGGAGCGGCGGGCAATTGGCAGCGGAGCATGGCTGCACTGTCAATATGTCCTTCTGTCAAGAGTGGCTCTTTGCAGCCCTCTTTAAATGCAGACGGAATAGAAAGCTCCCCTGTTTTCAAAAAGAGGGCATTTCTGGTTTCCTGCACGATGCGCGGACGGCAAAGGGCAGGCACGACGGCCAGGGGAATGACAGAGACGATATTAGAAGTGAAAAAGATCAATTAGGCACATCAGCGCAATTTGCAACATTGATTAAATTAGAAGCAGGGGAGAGAAATCTCAAGGCTTGAAGGGGATAAAAAAAAAATCCAGATTGGTTAAAAAGATGCTGGAAAGCTGTGGGGTTGGTCCCTTTATTCGAAGCCAAAGGTCTAAGGCAGTGATGGCGAACCTTTTCGAGACCGAGTGCCCAAATTGCAACCCAAAACATGGCAATTTAACCTGAATACTGAGCTTTCAGTTTAGAAAAACAGTTGGCTCTGAGGCATGCATTACTCAGGAGTAAGCTTGGTGGTAGTCAGTGGCTTTGCTTTGAAGCAACCATGCAACTCTTCCAACAGGTGAATCATGACCCTAGGAGGGTTTACTCAGAAGCAAGCCCCATTGCCAGCAACCAAGCTTACTCCCAGGTAAAGGATTGTGCTTTAGTTCTTCGCATGAAAATTAGTGGGGTTTAACAGCGCTTAACAGGGTTACCTACACTGCTTCCCCAAAACTAGGTCTTAGGTTTAATGCTAATAATTGAGTTCAGTGGCCCAGGCCGGCCTAGATGTGTATGTGTGTGGGGGGGAGGTGACTCTGTTTGCGCGTGCCCACAGAGAGGGCTCTGAGTGCCACCTCTGGCACCCGTGCCATAGGTTCGCCATCACTGTTCTAAGGTGTGGGTCAGACATAATGTAATTTACCGCTCCGGAAATGAAAACTGCATCTGTGCTGTTGGGATAAATGTTCCAAACTGGCAGCAGGTTTTCGGATGCTGTTGATGAATCTGAGGAAGAACAGAGGAAGAGTTTGGATTTATATGCTACTTTGATCAACCACAGGAGTTTCAAAGTAGCTTACAAACGCCTTTCTATTTCTCTCCCCACAACGGGTGGGGATGAGAGAGTTTCAAAACCCAGCAACTAGCCCAAGGTCACCCAGCGGACTTCATGGGGTGGGGGGGGGGGTGGGGTGGGGTGGGGGGGGGGGGGGGAACCCAGTTTACCAGATAAGAATCTACCGTGATATGAAGGAGTGGGAATTCTGGGGAGCGGCCAGTTCACTAGGGTGAATTATCAAAAAGGCCCAAGCAATGCAAAATCATAAGATCTCACCTCTTCTTCTGAGGACTTCCAGCCAAGGAGAAATCTGATCCACTTGTCGTCACAAGAATGCTTATTTATCTGGGAAAATATCACAATCATCTTCCTTTTAAATGTGATGTGGCATGATCATGTGGCTATTTCTAGATATCTGATTGGTGATCACTAGAGAAGAAATAAGCAAGGTAAGTGCAAGTAGCCAATCAGCAGGTGCATGTGAGATCATCTGATACAGCAACATAAGAGAGAAGAAGAGAGAGAGTTTTGGATTTATATCCCCCTTTCTCCCCCCCTGCAGGGGAGACTCAAAGGCTGAGCCAGGTCCCCTTGCCCCTTCCCCCCTCACAACAAACACCCTGTGAGGTGGGTGGGGGGGGGCTGAGAGAGTCTCCGAGAAGCTGTGACCCAGCCCCAAGGTCACCCAGCTGGCATGCGTGGGAGTGTACAGGCTAATCTGAATTCCCCAGATAAGCTGCCACAGTTCAGGTGGCAGAGCAGGAGAATCAAACCTGGTTCTCTCCAGATTAGATGCACGAGCTCTTAACCTCCTACGCCACTGCATTGCTTAAAAGAAGCAACGTAATCCAGGCTTTTTCTGTAACTGTTCCAACTAACTCTCTCTGAGGACAACACCTACAAGACTCTCTTAGGCTCCTTCACAACATGCAGAATAATGCACTTTCAAACTGCTTTCAATGCTCTTTTGGAAGCTGTGTGAAATGTAGCAAAATCCACTTGCAAACAGTTGTTAAAGTGGTTTTGAAAATGCATTATTTTCAAAATTAATGCTTGAAGGGGCCTGCTAGTCAACTAGCAAACTCAGCACTAAGGAGGAACAATATCATCTGCAACTAACAGGGCCAGAAAGGATTTGGACCTTCTTTTCCACAGAGCATCCTATATGGCCCTTTACTGTGAACCTTTCCAAATAGACTGTAGTCCAGTAAGTTTACAGAAGGATCACACCAAAGTTTAAAGACATTCCAGAGGGTGTGGAAAAAGTACCACAACGATGGCTCCTTCTGCACAAATCTTCTAAAACATTTGTTAAACATTTCCAGTCCTTCCCTTTTGTCAGATACTCATCCTCTCAAAAGGGATTCCTGGCCATCATTATGTGACACTCCCCCCCTTTCTTAAATGTATTGAATTAATACAGTTCTTCTACAGCTTTGAGTTTCATTCTACACTCCTTGTATACTGGATGCTTTGAAGATTGCCCCCCCCCCCAAAAAAAATAAAGAACAAGAAGAAATGCTGCAGATAAGCAAGCGAGGGGGAACTGGGTGACCTCAGAAAAATGGCACCAAAGTGCTGAGGTTCAGAGAAGCGCAGGAAATGTAGTCCAAAGAAGATCACAGCAGCAACTGAAGATGTTTCAGGCAAAAAAGTCATTTCAGCCAGGAGAATTATTTTAAAGTGGCAGATTCATTTAAAACATTTTGAGGGTGGAAATAAACAGTGTGTAACTCCATGGAGGAAATGTATCTTTCCTGCCCCAAAACATTTTAAACAGTTTGTGCAGAAGGGCCATGAAGTGTGATTCGCCCCAAGATCACCATAGAAGAGCTTCCTTGCCTTCTGTCAGGAGTGGGGAACTTAGTCCCTAATCTTCCAGGGGTCCCCAACCAATGGCACATTTTGAGATTCTAACATGGCATGAGTGGGCACCACAGAAAAAATGGTCGGCAGCCACTTGGTCCTGCCTTCCATTCTATGAAAAACACTTTGTGGTGGCAGTGGTGGGATCCAAAAACTTTAGTAACAGGTTCCCCATTGAGGCTAGGTGGGATTCAAACTGTGGCGTGAAAGCATACCAGTGGGGCTAGGCTGAGGGCACGACGGCTGCTTGGCCGGGCATTCCGGGTGGGCAGGGCATTCCTGGGCAGGGCTGTGGGCAAGGATGCAGCCGGCACACACAAATAATTAGTAACCTACTCTCTCAGAAAGGAGATTTTCTGTGAGAACCTGCTGGATCCCACCTCTGTTTGTAGAGCATCAGAGAGGAGGTATTGGTGGGTTTCATGGAGCCCACAGGCACCATGCTGGGAACCCCGATATAGTCCCGAATTCTAACCACTGCGCCCACACTAAGCTCTTCTATGAAGGCATTCGGCCGCCAGTTCTTTGCAGTATCCAACTTGTAAAATGAATCTGTTTCCAATTAATTAGGAGACTCCTGATTAAAAGCGTTTTTTCCCCCATGCATGAATGTAACCAATTAATCAGCAACTAACCTGGCAGGATCGGGCTACTCATGCCTTCAAAGATTTTTTGAGGCAGAGGCCGAAGAGCAAAAAAATGGAGAAATGAACCCCCTTCCCCTTGCACAGACAATCTCATCATTGGATATCATCTCCTGAGGTTCCAAAACAAAGACGCCACTTCCCAAACTCTAATTAAAAAACTCATCTGCAGACTGCAATTGAATATGAATAAACACAGACATTTAACAGAGAGACCAGCTTATTGAGGAAATGCTAATTGTTACCGTGCTCATTGTAATTCTCGCGGCGGCTCCTCCTCCCCTTCAATGATGCCGTGATTAAGGTGGTGAAGGGAATTAATTATCGTGTTGTGTTATTGCAGTAGAAATGCCCATAATGGGAGGCTACGCATGAATAATGAATCCTGCGCTTAAATGGGATATTCCTTTTTTAAAAAAAAAAAAAAAAATCTGCCGCTAACCCCATGTTGTTACTCTTAGCAGGCGCACCTGAAAGAAAAGAGGTGTGAGAAATGACTCTACAGGGCCTGCAAAACAGTAAGAACAGGTGCCAGAACATAAGAACATAAAGAACAAGCCAGCTATGGATCATCAGACCAGAGTCCATCTAGTCCCAGCCATTCTGCTTACTCGCAGGTGGCCCACCAGGTGCCTTTGGGAGCTCACATGCAGGATGTGAAAGCAATGGCTCTTCTGCTGCTGCTGCTGCTCCTGGAGCACCTGGTCTGCTAAGGCATTTGGCAATCTGAGATCAAGGAGGATCAAGATTGGTAGCCATAGATCAACTTCTCCTCCATAAAATCTGTCTCAAGCCCCTTTTAAAGCTATCCAGGTTAGTGGCCATCACCACCTCCTGTGGTGCAGCACATATTCCAAAACCTGCCAATCCCACACATTGGCGTGAGAGAAGTGTTTACTTTTATTAGTCCTGGTAATTCTTCCCCCCAGCATTTTCAATGGATGCCCCTGGTTCTAGTAGTATTGTGAGAAAGAGAGAAAAATTTCAGTGTTGGACAAACCTCTAGATAGCACATTTGATTATCTGAAGAGGCTGTGTGGCTGATAAAAAAAAAGAAAGTTGGCCCGTTTGAAAGGTGGTCTTCAAGGAGAGTTTTATGGGTATTTGTGGATTGCTGAAAGACAAATTAATGGGTTTTAGTTCAGTCAATCATGAGCTCTCCCTAGAACAGTGGCGGCGAATCTATGGCACTCCAGATGTTCACGGACTACAATTCCCATCAGCCCCTGCCAGCATGGCCAATTGTAGTCCATGAACATCTGGGATGCCAGAGGTTCGCCACCACGGCCCTAGAAGATAAAATGACTAAACTCAGGCTATACTTCGGTCACACTGTGAGAAGACAAGAATACTCACTGGAAAGGACAATAACGCTAGGGAAGGTTGAAGGTAACAGGGAAAAAGGAAGACATAGCATGAGATGGATCGACTCCATCAAGGAAGCCAACGGGCCTCAGTTTGCAAGAGCTGAGCAAGGCTGTCAATCATTGGATATTCTGGAGGACATTAATTCCTAGGGCCGCCATAAGTCAGAAGCAAGTGGGGGGCATTTAATACACGCAGACAAGTTCCTGATTCTTCTGACGTCAAGTCTCCAGCTGCTGCTATAGTATTTCTGGGTCCACTCAAAGATTTCCAGAGTGAAATCCAGCCCTGAACCCCTGCGGTCACTTGGTCAGGTGACCGGGGAAAACACGGGGGACATTATTGTACCAGCACTTGTGGTATGAATCCGAAGCGATGTCGGGTGACACTCTAGAATTCCACCCAAACTTTATGATAAAACAGCACCGTTTGAATGGAATCCTAGAGTGTGGCTCTGATGCAATGATGTCACTTCTCAGTTTGCCCTGGAAGTTATGTTGTGTTGTTGGTGTAATGACAATTTGCATCCCATCCCCCATCAAGAGCCTCTTACTGGTGGCCAGAGTTCAGCTGGCAACGCTAAATTAGAAAAGCTCTACTTAGGTTCGAGCTATGAAACAACTTGTGAAGCAGTCTTTAAACCTTATTGTAGAACAAACTACGGTTATGTGTTATTAGGGCACATCCAAAAATTACCATTTTCTTAACACTGGAAAATATAAGGAAAAGTCTCCAAATTGTGAATTCTATCAATCCAGTTTGTTTGAATTTTGTAATAATTCTTTAAGGCCCAAGGAACATTCTCTGAGGTTCAAGGGATAACCATGTATCCCAGTGTGCTTTCGTGTGCTAAACAGAGGTGTATCAAGGGTGGGGAAAAGTAGGGAACATGCCCAAGGCACCACCCTCAACGGACACCATCCCATGCCCCCGGTGAAGTCTGTGAGAGTGGCGGTGCAGCTGTCCGTCCCTCACACTCCATGTGGCGTTCGGGGGCCAAGTGTGCAGTCGAATGCTGAACCCAGTCGGTGTCCAACTGGGCTTGCCCTGCCCTGAATTCCACAAGGAGTCTGGGGGGGGGGGAACAGGGCACATCTCCTGTTTGTTGCTAGACTCGGCTTGGCTGGGTCCAGCTTTAAACTGCAGGCATAGAGCTGGCAGTTTTAAGCTAGACCCGGGATCTGCAACCTGCGGCTCTCCAGATGTTCATGAACTGCAATTCCCATCAGCCACTGTCAGCATGGCTGGAGAGCCGCAGGTTGCAGAGACCCCTGAAGCTAGACCCAGGCAGAAGAAAGAAGAGTTTGGAATTTATACTCCTGCTTATTTCAACTATAAGGAGCCCTGAGGCAGTTTCCAAATCCCCACTTCCCTAGAGATCAGCAGTGGCGTAGTGGCCTTTAAGAGCAGGTGCACTCTAATCTGGAGAACTGGGTTTGATTCTCCCCTGCTCTGCCACTTGGAGGCACTGTGGGCGATTTGCATCTGGGGAACTAGATTAGCCTGTGCATGCCAACATACGCCAGCTGAGGTGACCAGGCTGAGTCACAGTTCTTCAGAATATATTTGCCCCATCTATTCACAGGGTGAACACAAATTAGGTGGGGAAGGGAAAGGGAGGTTGTAAGGCCCTTTGAGTCTCCTTACAGGAGAGAAAGAGGGGTGTGATCCCAAACTCCTCCTCTTCTTCCTCTCCCCTCAATAAACACCTGGGTAGGAGTGGGGTGAGGCTAGAGAGGGTGTATGAGAGAACTGTGACTAGGCCAAGGTCACCCGGCAGAATTTCATGTTGAGGATCAGGGAAACAAATCAGGTTGACTAGTGGGGACTCCCCCACTCATCTGGAGGAGTGGGGAATCAGACCCTGGTTATCCAATTAGAATCCACTGCTCTTCACCACTACACGAGACCGGGCCAGGTTGAGCCCAGCATTGACCTGGGAACTCTGTCTGATTGGCTCCAGCTTAGGTGCCACTGGCTAAGCGCCCCCTAGGCTCTCCCACCTCCTACAAGGTCAGGGGGAGCTAAGGTGAGTGGGGAAGCCAGCTGGGCAAGCTGGGTCAGACTCAGTTCTCAGTTTGATCACCCAGGGCTCAGGCTTGACAGAATTGAAACCCTGAAGTTGAAAGCTCCACCCTGTGGAGCCCAGCAGCACACCAACCAGGCGGACACACCTCCTCCCAGCCTCCACAGGGAGTTTAGAGGAACAGGGAGAGTCACCTAGGCACTGATACCCACAACAACCCTAACTTCGCTAGAGGGAACTGCACAAGCAGCCACACATTTAGCTTGAGACTGGCACGTAAAGGCCACAACAAATTATATAGGAGTAAAATATAGAAAATGTACACGAGCAGGTACAAAGTAGTGACTATCGACTACGTACATTGATTCTAAGAGCAGGATGGGCAGATGATGCATTAAGGAAGCCGACCTCCCAAGATAAGAATCTGACCTATTGTGTGATCAGCTAAAATGTGGCTTCTGTAAATGCACTGTAAATACTGTAGAAAATAATGCCATTCTACGATGTTGGAAGGGGGGTCAGAACATGTATAAATGTTTAGATGAGCAAAATCTAAATGACAATAGTTAGCCCTTACCTCCAAACAGGTGCCGTGTGCAGTATTAGTGCTGGGTGCAAACAGTGTAACGTGTGCATGCCAGATAAGACATGAGCAACTGATTGGCACCTGGCATGTATATAGTTGGCACAGACAACAGAGAGACAACAATTGTATGTGCCTGGAAACACCCGTGGTCTGGCGAAGCACTTTGTTAGTTGATAGCAATACATAGAACTTCTGTGCGTCTGTCAGTTGTTTCTACGTTGCATCCTACAAGGTGGGCTACTCCGAGTAACCGCCGCTTCAACAGATATGTCCCTGGTGTTAAGTCTAGTGCACTTTGAATTAAGGCACAACATCAGCCAAATAACATGCCATCACCTAATGAGGAAATGGAATTGCTGGTGCCTAGTGTATACAGAAAAAGACAACCAAAACAGTGTTAATTTAACCAGAGGAAAATATCCCAGCATGCTTCTTTTCAAAGCTCCAAAGTGCAGTTGTATGTTCCAGAGTTGACCTCTGGACTCATCATTAGACTTCTCCGTTTGCCTTGCCGAATTGCCCCTTCCCCAACAAACACCACCCTGTGTGAAACACGGCCATTTCAGGGTCAGTATCCAGCTCTCTGTGCTTTGTGTGCGTGTGAGCAAGATTCACAGTAAAATTCAAATGCTAGATCTTAAATATTTTCACAACTGCATTTCAAAAGAACCCAACGTATCTTAAGAAAGGCTTTGTTATGAGATCTGATTATTTACGCTGCACAGTAGCCAAGGATGTTAACAGGTGTTATCAGGTGGTCTAAAAAGGAGGAGTGGTGTTTACTGCCCACACTTGAAGAAGAGGTGGCTTTCGTACTCTACTTTTCTCGACCTGTAAGAAGTCTCAAAGTAACCTACAAACTCCTTCCCCTTCCCCTCCCCACAACAGACACCTTGTGAGATAGGTGGGCTGAGTGAGTTTGGAAAGAACTGTGACTGGCCCAAGGTCACCCAGCGGGCTTCATGTGCAGGAGCGGGGGATCAAGCCTGGTTCTCCAGATTAGAATCTGCCACTCTTAACCCTTACACTACTCTCTGACTCTCAACATGGCCACGTAAAACTGCAAAACAGTCCCCCAAAGGATTAATTTCTTTTTTGTAAATGATAACGGGAAATTCGTGGGATACGGCACATTTCTAAGAGGACCTTGTTCCTCATGGTTGCAGACCTGAGATGTAGAGAACTGTGTATCTTCAGAGTAGAAGAAGAAGAAGAAGAAGAAGAAGAAGAAGAAGAAGAAGAAGAAGAAGAAGAAGAAGAAGAAGAAGAAGAAGAAGAAGAAGAAGAAGAAGAAGAGCGAAGAAGAAGAAGAAGAAGAAGAAGAAGAGGTCACAGGGGGGATATGATTGGGAAGTCTATAAAATTATGCATGGGATAGAAAATGTTGACAGAGAGAAATTTTTCTCTCTTTCTCACAATACTAGAACCAGAGGGGCATTCATTGAAAAGAAATGCTGGGGGGAAGAATTAGGACTAATAAAGGGAAACACTTAACTATACGCGTGTGTGATTAGTGTTTGGAATATGCTGCCACAGGAGGTGGTGATGGCCACTAACCTGGATAGGCTTTAAAAGGGGCTTGGACAGATTTATGGAGGAGAAGTCGATCTATGGCTACCAATCTTGGTCGCCTTGATCACAAGTTGCAAATGCCTTAGCAGACCAGGTGCTCGGGAGCAGCAGCAGCAGCAGGAGGCCATTGCTTTCACCTCCTGCATGTAAGGCTCCCAAAGGCACCTGGTGGGCCACTCACTTTGGCGAGTGGCAGAGTGCTGGACTAGATGGACTCTGGTCACAGTCCAGCAGGCTAGTTCTTATGTTCTTATGTTCTTAGGAGAGGAAGAGGAAGAGGAGGAGGAGGGAGGAGGAGGAGGAGGAGGAGTTTGGATTTAAATCCCCCCTTTCCCTCCTGCAGAGACTCAAAGGGGCGGACAATCCCCTTGCCCTTCCCCCCCCCCCCCACAACAAACTCCCTGTCAGGTGGGGGGGGGGTCAGAGCCTTGCCCGCCAATTTGAACAGAATGGAACCAGAGTGTAGAAGTGGCAGGGTGGTTGCCATAGCAGCTGCAGTATTGTGCTGTGGCCCCTCCTCTCCGGGGAGCCTCTGTGGAGCTGCAGGCAGTTGGAGGATAACCAACTGTTTTCCTTCAGTCCAGACACTCCACCTGCCTGTAATGGCTACACCCATTGCAGGGCAAAATGTAAGCAGGGGTCTGCCTATTGCTCCGGCCCCACCCTAGATAGCGAGCCCTCTCCACTCCTCCCCCACGACCTGGGCTTCCCCAGCAGACCCAGACTCCCTTGACCCGTTCTCCTTTCGTGAGGCGGGGAACTGGGGACGATGGGGTCCCCCAAACTCCGATCCTCACTCTTCTCTCTGCTCTCCTCTTAGCCTTCAACGCCTGCGGGCCCTTTTTGGGAGTCAAAGAGTGGCCCCTGCTGATGTCCAGGAAGGAAGCCCCGGCAGCTGACCTACAGGTGAGAGGAGTTGCCCCAGGCTCACCTTGGATGGGCTTCAATGGGAGGGAGGGGGAAGCGGCAGCCGTCAAGAGGCCCTCGATGCCTGCCAGGCCTCCCGAGTCTCTCTGAAGGAGGGAGGAAGCGCCGGACCGCCGCTGAGTCCCAGCCTGGATTTCGGGAGCAGCTGTGGCAGGAAACACAAGATTCCCAAACAGCCCTTTCTGGGAGGAGGAGCTATGAGCAGGAGGGCCACATTGGGGCTCCACCCACTCATCCAGAGCAGGACTCTGACTCCTCCCCTTTGCAGAGCCCCCAGTCCTGGACCACCAGTGTGGCCACCCGGCTGACTGGGGGCGCTGGGAAGGCTCATCACGGGGCTGAAATTTTTTGTTGTCACTAGCTTTAAAGAAATTTTGTGTGTTTCAGTGCTCTTGCACATGGAGGGTCTACAACCAAAAAAATTTTTTTAAGCTAGTGACACCAAAATTTCAGGGTACCTTCAGGACACTTTCCTGATCATATCCCCCAAGTTCGGTTGAGGGGGGCCAAAGTTAGGATTAGGATCCGTGAGGATCCATGCTTTTTGACCATGTTTTTGGGGCACTGTTGGGCCATGAAGCCTGGGATGTGGGATTGCCTTGTGCAAACATGTGCTCTAAGGACTTGTGCCATGATGTGGGTGAGGTGATTTTGGGAGGGTGACCTGTAAAAGCGATTCAATAGTGTTGATGGTGTAGTAACCTTGAGTGCATTCCCACAGCCCGGGCGATGCGCCAGCTTCATCCATGAGGAGACTTTTAACTGCTTGCGCGGGAGATGAAGACTCCGTTCCCATGGGAAGCAGGAGGGGGATGGGAATTGAATGAATTGTTATAACCTGTGCTTCTGGCGGGAAGTGTCATTCCACCTGCCACTACGCGGTAATGCAGTGAGCTTTCTAAGATGTCTTAATAAACAGGACTTTTACACCCAAAAAAGCCTTTTTATTTCTGCTTCTTTATGGAATTCCTTTACATTGTGGCAGGGAATCTTTAATTCATCTATATTCCCTAGTGCAGTGGACCTCTGGTGTCTTGACATGGAGAGGGTTGAATGTTACCTGCGGAAGGTAAAAGCGGTGAAGCCCCCAAAGAGGGGCTCCGACCTTTCCCCTTCTGGATCTGGAGGAACCCGGCAGGAGGAAGTGGCGGGCCTCGCTAAGGTGGCTCTTTCCCGTCCCTGCGATATCAGCACGAAGTCTTCCTTTTTACTCCGATTTGGAACGAAAGGGACGTGACGACGACCATGGGGACTTCCATGAGCCGCTTTTGGGGCGCTGTCTATGGATCGAGCGCCTGTGGATCGGATCTCTACCCACGTTTTAGAGTGTGGGATTACTAAAACCTCAGATGCAACCTGTCATGGAGAGAGACAGGGCCTGGACCACCTTTTCATAGCGGCAACCCAGGAATCCCATTGAACGCATTCCCTGGACTCGTATTGATTTTGGTGATGCTCCCAAAGAAACCCTTACCGTGGCACAGCACTGGGAGCCCCACGTCCGAAGCGATACACAGGGGACTAAACCTGGGATTGGGAGGGGTATCCGGTGACCGCTCTTCCAATCGGACCTCCCTGATCCCGGGCCAGCGACCGCACCTGCTAGGAGTGTGCCTCCCTTCGGGAGCCACCCGGTGGCTTCACGTGTGTCTCCGATGTCTCGCTTCCAGATGACAGAAAGAGAGTCCGAAGAAAGCCTGCACTCCCAGCCGGATCTGTTCCCCTCTCCCATCGAGAGCGAGACCTGGGATGAAAGAAGTGGAGGCGATTCTTGAGATGCCCAAGAAGCATGGACCCGTGAACGTCAGCTATGGGAGGAGGAACGGGCACAGTTGCAGCAAGAGCGAAAACCTGCAGAGGGACCCGGGAACGGCAACAGCAAAGAAGTCCAACTCGAGTTGGACCGTGCCAAAGATGCGCTCCAACGCACAATATGCCCAGAATCTGTCGGTCCATGATAAAGTCCTGGAACACTCCAGACTGGATTTACAAGCGGCTTAGTACGCTGAAAGCGTTCAGGCTCTATGCGCGCGCAAAGCTGAAGCTCACCGGGAAGCTCTTTAAACGGGACGAGACTGGCTAAATTGGAACGAAGGAAAAGCTGCTCTGCATGCGCACCAGGATGCATTGACCCGCTAGCGAAAGGGAGCTGGCTTTCGCGTTGGAGAGGGGGGAGCTAAGGAGGCAACAGATCAGGAAGCCCCAAGTTGGAGCTTATGCTGTTACTGGACTTCATCGCCGGCACCAGGGGCCCGCGCGTTACCTGGAGTCCTGCCACCAAACGCCAGCGGCACCGCCAAGCGCTACCGATTTCCGCCCCCCCCCGCACAACAGCTGCCTGCCCAACCTGCTCAACTCCGCGCAACCACCGCCCCAGCAGGCTAAGAGCCGTGGAACGGGGGGCTACTATCGGCCCCCGATACCAGCCCGCTTTTGATGGGACCGCACCAAACTTCCCTACTTCATTTTGCAACTCAATGCCCACTTGGAGAGACTATGATGATTTATGTACCCGGTCTGAGCGCGAAAAAATCACGGGACATCGGCTCAGTCCTGGATGGGGCAGCAGCCGATTGGTTCGCGTGACTCTTTTGGATTTGCAAGATCGAAGACTCTCGCGACGGTGCCCGCGTTCCTCCAAACCTTAAGAGCGCTTTCCAGCGATCCAGGCGCCGAGAATGAAGCTATCCGGGCACCATCAAAACTATCCAGCAAGGCAACCGCCCGTTTGCAGAATTTGCCCGTGAATTTCGCAGCGGCGGCTGCCTCGACTTCCTCCTGAGTGGCCTGAACGCATGAAATGCGAATACTTCTCGGATGCTGTGGACGGCAAGCCGCGCGTGAAAGCGTGTGTTTTTTAATTCGGGTTCCTGGAGTACTATTGCAGATTGGACCCAGTTGGGCTCCCAGGTGGCGTCTCGTTAATGGAATACTGGCTCGTGCCGGAGGCCATGCCCACGCCTAAAACCCGCCCGCAATACTGTGCCCTGCAATTCGCCGAGCTCCAGCCGCCCCTACCGAAACCAACCTCCTGAACGCCCGTCGCCGACTGGGAGTTGTGTCTTTACCTGCAGAGGAGCCAGGTCATCTAGCCGCCAACTATCCCAAAGAAACAAAAACCAACCGCTTCCAGCTACTGCCAGCACTCCATCCTGCCAAGCCACCACGCGGATCGGGGCCGCCTCCGGCCGGGTTTCGTCTAAAGCGGTCATCGAGAAGCGACCCAGAGGAGGGGAAGCAGCTGTTTGCCTTTCTTCCAGCCCCATGGACATGGGCCCGACTCCTGATGCGCGTGAATTGAAGGCAGCGCTCCCATTACTGTCCAAGCCGTTTCTGGCCAACCCCGCTAAAACAATACACTTTCGCATTATAGCCTTCGGCCCTTGTGGATTCTGGCTGCTCCTACTGTTTTAATGCGGCCCTGCAGATTGCAGAGGAGCTAGGTCTGGACCAAATTCCCCTGGCTAAGCCCATACCATTCACCCGATGGACGGCCGGCCCCTCAGGAGCGAAGGACATCCAGTTCAAAGAAACACAGCCCGGTTCTCCTCCGTTCGCATAGCCGACCATTGGGAGAGAATTAGTTTTATTTTAGCGCCAGTAGCTAAACACTCCATAGTTTTGGGCATGCCATGGTCCCATTATTACATGAACCAAAGTTCATTTGGAAAAGAAACCGGATCTTAAAATTCACTGACCCTCCCTCACGGTGAACACACATGAATTGGGGGGAAAACCCAACTTCTCCTGACACACCCCTCTCACAAGCTTCTTCAGCGATTGCTCCCGATTCTATTGGCATCCCACCTCGCATTATCATGAAGGATTTAGCCAGAGTTTTTTCCAGGAACGGGAATCACGATCAGTTGCCACCCCACAGAGACACTGACTGCAAAATGGTTATACAACCAGAGCGCCCAACTGCCCAAAGGTAGAATCTACCGCGTAGGTCCCAATGAGGAGAAGGAACTCCGTGCCTTCTTGGACCATAAGAACAAGCTCGCTCGCGAGTTCATCACGGCGGGAGCTACCAAACACACACACGCTGCTCCCGTTTTGTTTGTAAAAAAGAAAGATGGGTCTTCTGACTTTGCACAGATTATAGGAGTCTCAATCGCGGTCTCTCTGTCCAATAAATATCCTTTTGCCTTTGATCAAAAGGGACCTTTTAGATGCACTCGGCAAAGGGCGCATTTTCACCTAAATTGGACTTAAGAGAAGCTTACTACAGGGTCAGAATTGCTGAAGGCTATGAACACTTGACTACGTTTAACACAAAGTTTGGACCCAGTTTGAATGCCCAGTAATGCCATTGGCGGGTTAAGTTAGGACCCCGGAGCTTTTATGGCCCTTATCGACGAAGATCCCCATGATTTATTGGACAAGGGAGTTGTGGTATACTTAGATGACGTTTTAATTTACTCACAAACCATAGAAAGAGCATGGAAACATTGGTTCGAGAATTATTGAAGCGGCTTGCTCGACAATTCTCTCTTTGCCAAACTCTCCAAAGGCTGTTTTCACCAGGCCGCCATTGACTGATTGGGTTACCGGATCTCGGCCGAGGGGCTTGAAAATGGATCCTGCTAAAATTGACATGATCCCCTCAATGGCCTACCCCCACCAGCCGCAAAAGAGCTCCAATCTTTTTCTTGGTTTTGCTAGTTTCTATCGTGACTTTATACCCCAATTAGCTGAACTGACTCTCCCTCTCCACAGACCTCTTGCGCTGCTAAAGGTAAAGATCCACTGTCCGCCAAGCCCGAGACCCCCACTTTCCTGGTCCGAGGAGTGTCAAACCAGCCTTTCAACTCTTAAAGTCTGCGTTTACCACCGAACCTATCCTAAAGCACCCTGACCCAGATCTCCCGTTTGTAGTTCACGTAGATGCCTCTCGGACAAAGCACTTGCCAGAAGCAGCCCTGTTGCAGAAAAATAAAGATGGTAAGAGCTGGTTCCGTGTACTTATTTGTCCTAAGAGATTCTCACAGTGCTGAACTCCAGCAACTGGACTGTAGGGGATAAAGGGCTACTGCGACCATTAAAGTAGCACTTTCCACTTGGCGCCACTGGCTGGAGGGGGCTAAACACCCCTTTCAGGTTTGGGCCGGATCACAAAAACCTGGCAGCTCTTCCCACCCCCCTCAAGAGATGTCCATAAAGGAAACAACCCGTTGGGCCGATTTCTTTTCTCGTTTCTCTTTTACAGTCCATTTTTTCCCCGGAAAAAACCAATAGAAGCTAGCTGTGGCGGCTCCTTCCTACCCGGGGAGGGGGGTGGAGCTGCCCCTTCTGAGAGACATTCCACGCACTGTTCTCTCCCCCTCCCAGTTGGGGCTGGCTGTCACCCGATCTCAAGCGTCCACTCCTCGCTGCCCCATTCCCTGAGTCTCGTCTCTCGCTTTCCTCACGAGGAACTCGGTGAGGCGGGGCTGCACGAGCCTCCAGCGGAAGAAGGTGACTCCCAATTCGCGTTTGGAGAATGGAGTTTGGCCGAGGGAGGAATGTTAGTCACGATGCCTCCCCTCCGCCGCAAGCAGGTTCTTGAAGCTTGCCCGCGATACCCAGCTATTTCTTAGACATTTTATTTCTGAAAACTCTACATTTGGCCCGCCGACAGTTCTGGTGGTGCGCATGATATATGCAAGGACATTGAGGCATACATTAAGGGCTGCTTTCGGTTTGTGCAGAAGTAAAACCATCCCGGGAAAGCCCCATGGACTGTTGAAACCTCTCCAGGGTGGCCTCCCGCCCTTAGGAAGTCATCTCCATGGATTTTATTCACGGATTTGCCCGAAAGTCATGGCAACACGGTTTTATGGGTGGTGGTGGACTTATTTTCTAAACAAGCCCATTTTATTCCATGTGCTTCCATCCCCTCCAGCTCCTAAGTTAGCTGACTATTTCGTTCAAACATGTTTACCGTCTCCATTCCGCCCCCGTTAAGGTGGTCTCCGACCCATGGCCCCAATTCATTTCAAGAGTTCTGGAAGGCGTTTTGGGGGGTTGTTAGGGGCACAGCCCGACTTCGTCGCCGCCCCCTACCCGCGTTCAAAGTGGCCGGTGGGGCGGAGAGAGCAGACAGAACCCTAGAGCAATTATTTGCGTTGTTACACCAACTACCACCAAGACAGATTAGTGCGAGCTTATTCCGTTCTTGAATGCGCCTATAACAATCACGGTTCATAGCGGTACAAAGAAAACCCCCCTTGCCAGAATCGTGTCTGAGTCGCTCCTTCCCGCCATTGCCACAACTACCCAGCGACAGCTTTGGACCCTCCAGAGTTTCAACAATGGATTTCATCCCTAGCCGAGGGATGGAAGTCGGTCCAGACCGCCTAACACAACAAACTAAGGACTCCCAAAAGCTGCAAGCGGATAAACACCCGCTCGGATTTCCCTCTAACGTGTAGGCTCTTAGGTGTATTTATCTACAAAAAAATCTCAGAGGCGATGCATAAATTTTTCCAAACTTGGCAAAAGGTCGTGGGACCTTTGGATTACTAAAGTGATTAATGATGTCACTGCCCG
>NC_059432.1:4666096-4682588 GCF_021028975.2 Sphaerodactylus townsendi | reverse complement strand
CGGGCAGTGACATCATTAATCACTTTAGTAATCTGAAAAGGTCCCACAAATCTTTTGCCAAGTTTGGAAAATTTATGCACGTCTCTGAGATTTTTTGTAGATAAATACACCCAAGAGCCCACACGCAGAGGGAAATCCGAGCGGTGTTTATCCGCTTGCAGCTTTTGGGAGTCCTTAGCTTGTTGTAAGGCGGTCTGGACTGTTTTCCATCCCTCGGCTAGGGATGAAATCCATTGTTGAAACTCTGGAGGGTCCAAAGCTGCCGCGGGTAGTTGTGGCAATGGCGGGAAGGAGCGACCAGACACGATTTCAAAGGGGGTTTTCTTTGTACTGCTATGAACCGCATTGTTATAGGCGTACTCCGCAAACGGAATAAGCTCGCACCAATTGTCTTGGTGGTAGTTGGTGTAACAACGTAAATACTGCTCTAGGGTTCTGTTCGTTCTCTCCGTCTCGCCGTCACTTTGAACGTGGTAGGGGGCGGCGACGGCCGGGGCGGCCCCCAACAACCCCAAAAACGCCTTCCAGAACTTTGAAATGAATTGGGGGCCGCGGTCGGAGACCACCTTAACGGGGGCGGAATGGAGACGGTAAACATGTTGAATGAACAGTCGTGCCAACTTAGGAGCGGAGGGGATGGAAGCACATGGAATAAAATGGGCTTGTTTAGAAAATAAGTCCACCACCACCCATAAAACCGTGTTGCCATGACTTTCGGGCAAATCCGTAATAAAATCCATGGAGATGACTTCCCAAGGGCGGGAGGCCACCGGGAGAGGTTTCAACAGTCCATGGGGCTTTCCCGGGATGGTTTTGGCTTCTGCACAAACCGAGCAGCCCTTAATGTATGCCTCAATGTCCTTGCGCATTGCGCGCCACCAGAACTGTCGGCGGGCCAAATGTAGAGTTTTCAGAAAGCCAAAATGTCCAGCCGAGCGGGCATCGTGGCAAGCTTCAAGAACCTGCTTGCGGAGGGGGGGAGGCACGTACCAACATTCCCCCCTCCGCCAAACTCCATTCTCCAAACGCAATTGGGAGTCACCTTCTTCCGCTGGAGGCTCGTGCAGCCCCGCCTCCTCGAGTTCTCGCAGGAAAGGAGAGACGAGACTAGGAATGGGGGGTGAAGGAGGAGTGGACGTTTGAGATCGGGTGACAGCCAGCCCCAACTGGGAGGGGGAGAGAACAGTGCGTGGAATGTCTCGTAAGGCAGCTCCACCCCCCTCCCCGGGTAGGCGCGAGAGCGCGTCAGCCAGTTTATTGGTTTTTCCGGGGAAAAAATGGACTGTAAAAGAGAAACGAGAAAAGAAATCGGCCCAACGAAGTTGTTTTGCGGACATCTTGAGGGGGGTGGAAAGAGCTGCCAGGTTTTTGTGATCCGACCAAACCTGAAAGGGGTGTTTAGCCCCCTCCAGCCAGTGGCGCCAAGTGGAGAGTGCTACTTTAATGGCCGCAGTCTCTTTATCCCCTACAGTCCAGTTGAGTTCAGCACCAGAGAATTTCTTAGACAAATAAGCACACGGAACCAGCCTACCATCTTTATTTTTCTGCAACAGGGCTGCGCCAAGTGCTTTGTCCGAGGCATCTACGTGAACCACAAACGGGAGATCTGGGTCAGGGTGCTTTAGGATAGGTTCGGTGGTAAACGCAGACTTTAAGAGTTGAAAGGCTGTTTGACACTCCTCGGACCAGGAAAGGGGGGCCCCGGGCTTGGCGGACAGTGGATCTTTACCTTTAGTGCGCAAGAGGTCTGTGAGAGGGAGAGTCAGTTCAGCGAATTGGGGTATAAAGTCACGATAGAAATTAGCAAAACCAAGAAAAGATTGGAGCTCTTTGCGGTTGGTGGGGGCAGGCCATTGGAGGACTGCGTCAATTTTAGCAGGATCCATTTTCAAGCCCTCGGGCGAGATCCGGTAACCCAAATAGTCAATGGAGGTCTGGTGAAAACAGCATTTGGAGAGTTTGGCAAAGAGAGAATTGTCGAGCAAGCGTTTCAATACCTCTCGAACCAATGTTTCATGCTCTTCTATGGTTTGTGAGTAAATCAAAACGTCATCTAAGTATACCACAACTCCCTTGTACAATAAATCATGGAGAACTTCGTTGATAAGGGCCATAAAAGCCCCGGGGGCCCCACTTAACCCGAATGGCATTATCAAGTATTCAAACTGTCCAAACTTTGTGTTAAACGCAGTCAAGTGTTCATAGCCTTCAGCAATTCTGACCCTGTAGTAAGCTTCTCTTAAGTCCAATTTAGTAAAAATGCGCCCTTTGCCGAGTGCATCTAAAAGGTCCTTGATCAAAGGCAAAGGATATTTATTGGACAGAGAGACCGCATTGAGACCTCGATAATCTGTGCAAAGCCGTAAAGACCCATCTTTCTTTTTTACAAACAAAACGGGAGCAGCGTGTGTGTGTTTGGTAGCCCGCCGTATGAACCCGCGAGCGAGGTTCTTGTCCAAGAAGGCACGGAGTTCCTTCTCCTCATTGGGACTCATGCGGTAGATTCTACCTTTGGGCAGTTGCGCCCCTGGTTGTATAACGATTTTGCAGTCAGTGTCTCTGTGGGGTGGCAACTGATCGCATTCCTGCTCCTGAAAAACTCTGGCTAAATCATGATACGCAGGTGGGATGCCAATAGAATCGGGAGCAATCGCTGAAGAAGCCAGAGAGGGGGGTGTGTCAGGAGAAGTTGGGTTTTCCCCCCAATTCATGTGTTCACCGCAGGGAGGGTCAGTGAATTCTAAGATCCGTTCTTTCCAAATGAACTTTGGTTCATGTAACAATAACCATGGCATGCCCAAAACTATGGAGTGTTTGGCCACTGGCGCCAAAATAAAACTAATTTTCTCCCAATGGTCGGCGCAACGGAGGAGAACCGGCTGTGTTTTGAACTGGGCCGGTCCTTCGTTCCTGAGGGGGCTGCCGTCCATTTGGGTGAATGGTATGGGCTTAGCCAGGGGAATTTGGTCCAGACCTAGCTCCTCTGCCACCTGGGGCCGCATTAAACAGTGGGAGCAGCCAGAATCCACAAGGGCCGAGGCTATAATGCGAGTGTGTTTAGCGGGGTTGGCCAGAAACGCTTGGACAGTAATGGGAGCGCTGCCTTCACTCACCGCATCAGGAGTCGGGCCCATGTCCATGGGGGCTGAAGAAAGGCAAACAGCTGCTTCCCCCTCCTCTGGGTCGCCTTCGATGACCGCTTTAGACGAGCCCGTCGGAGGCGGCCCCGATCTGCGTGGTGGCTTGGCAGATGGAGTGCGCGTAGCTGGAGCGGTTGGTTTTTGTTTCTTGGGACAGTTGGCGGCTAGATGACCTGGCCCTCCGCAGTAAAGACACAACCCCAGTCGGCGACGGCGTTCAGAGGTGGTTTCGGTAGGGGCGGCTGGGCTTGGCTTGGTGGGCACAGTGGCGGGTTTTGGGCGTGGGCGGCCTCCGGCACGAGCGTATTCCAAACGAGACGCCACCTGGGACCCCAACTGGATCCAATCTGCAATAGTACGAGGAACCCGAATTAAAAACACCGTTTCACGCAGCTTGCCGTCCACAGCATCCGAGAAGTATTCGCATTTCATGCGTTCAGGCCACTCAGGAGGAAGTCGAGCAGCCGCCGCACGAAATTCACGGGCAAATTCTGCAAACGGGCGGTTGCCTTGCTGGATAGTTTTGATGGTGCGGATAGCTTCATTCTCGGCGCCTGGATCTTGGAAGCGCGCTCTTAAGGCTTGGAGGAATGTGGGCACCGTGCGAGAGTCTTCGTCTTGCAAATCCAAAAGAGTCACGAACCAATCGGCTGCTGCCCCATCCAGGACTGAGCCGATGTCCCGTATTTTTTCGCGCTCAGACCGGTATAAATCATCATAGTCTTCCAAGTGGGCATTGAGTTGCAAAATGAAGTAGGGAAGTTTGGAAGCGGTCCCATCAAAACGGGCTGGTATCGGGGGCCGATAGTAGCCCCGTTCCACGGCTCTTGGCGCCTGCTGGGGCGGTGGTTGCGCGGGTTGAGCAGGTTGGGCAGGCAGCTGTTGTACGGGGGGGGCCGGAATCGGGGGCGCTGGCGGTGCCGCTGGCGTTTGGGTGGCAGGACCCAGGTACGTGGCCCCCCTGGTGCCGGCGTGGTCAGTAACAGCATAAACTCCAACTTGGGGCTTCCTGATCTGCTGCCTCCTTAGCTCCCTCTCCAACGCAGCCAGCTCCCTTTCCTTGCGGGTCAATGCATCCTGGTGCGCATGCAGAGCAGCTTTTTCTCGTTCCAATTTAGCCAGTTCGTCCCGTTTAAGAGCTTCAGTGAGCTCGCTTTGCGTGCGCAGAGCCTGAACGCTTTCGCGTTGCCGTTGTAAATCCAGTCTGGAGTGTTCCAGGACTTTATCATGGACCGACAGATTCTGGGCATATTGTCGTTGGAGCGCATCTTTGGCATGGTCCAGCTCGAGTTGGACTTCTTTGCGTTGCCGTTCCCGGTCCCTCTGCAGGTTTTCGCGCTCTTGCTGCAACTGTGCCCGTTCCTCCTCCCATAGCTGACGTTCACGGGTCCATGCTTCTTGGGCATCTCGCAGTCGCCCCACTTCTTCATCCCAGGTCTCCTTCGATGGGAGAGGGAACAGATCCGGCTGGGAGTGCAGGCTTTCTTCGGACTCTTCGTCATCTGGAAGCGAGACATCGGAGACACCGTAGCCACCGGTGGCTCCCCGGGGCACCTCAGGTGCGGTCGCTGGCCCGGGATCAGGGGGGTCCGATTGGAAGACGGTACGGATACCCCTCCCAATCCCAGGTTTAGTCCCAGTATCCTTCGGACGGGCCCCAGTGCTGTGCCACGGTGGTTCTTTGGGAGCATCACCAAAATACGAGTCCAGGAATCGTTCAATGGATTCCTGGGTTGCCGCATGAAAGGTGGTCAGGCCCGTCTCCTCCATGACAGGTTGCATCTGAGGTTTGTAATCCACACGAAAACGGGTAGAGATCCGATCCACAGGCGCTCGATCCATAGACAGCGCCCCAAACGGCTCATGGAAGTCCCCATGGTCGTCGTCACGTCCCTCGTTCCAACGGAGTAAAGGAAGACTCGTGCTGATACGAGGACGGGAAAGAGCCACCAGCGAGGCCCGTTCTCCTGCCGGTTCCTCCAGATCCAGAAGGGAAAGGTCGGAGCCCTCTTTGGGGGCTACCGCACCTTCCGCAGTAACATTCAACCTCTCCATGTCAAGACACCAGAGGTCCACTGCACTAGGAATATAGATGAATTAAAGATTCCTGCCACAATGTAAGGAATTCCATAGAAGCAGAAATAAAAGGCTTTTTGGGTGTAAAAGTCCGTTTATTAAGACATCTTAGAAAGCTCACGTACACGTAGTGGCAGGAATGACACTTCCCGCCAGAAGCACAGGTTATAACACCATTCACCCCATCCCCCCTCCTGCTTCCCATGGGAACGGAGTCTTCATCTCCCGCGCAAAGATAAAGTCTCCGCCGATGAAGCTGGCCCATCGCCCGGGCTGTGGAATGCACTCAAGGTTACTACACCATCAACACTATTGAATCCTTTACAGGTCACCCCAAAATCACCACCACATCATGGCACAAGTCCTTAGACACATGTTTGCACAAGGCAATCCCACATCCCAGGCTTCATGGCCCAACAGTGCCCCAAAAACATGGTCAAAAAGCATGGATCCTCACGGATCCTAATCCTAACTTTGGCCCCCCTCAACCGAACTTGGGGGATATGATCAGGAAAGTGTCCTGAAGGTACCCTGAAATTTTGGTGTCACTAGCTTAAAAAAAATTTTTTTTGTTGTAGACCCTCCATGTGCAAGAGCACTGAAACACACAAAATTTCTTTAAAGCTAGTGACACCAAAATTTCAGCCCCCGTGGCCCCCAGCACCCCCAGCCAGCCGGGTGGCCACACAGGTGCTCCAGGACTGGGGGCACTGCAGAGGGGAGGAGTCAGAGTGGGTGGAGCCCCAATGTGGCCCTCCTGCTCATGGCTCCTCCTCCCAGAAAGGGCTGTTTGGGAATCTTGTGTTTCCTGCCACAGCCGCTCCCGAAATCAGTGGGCTCAGCCGGTCCGAAGTGCTCCTCCTCCTTCAGAGAGACTCGGGAGGCCTGAGCATCAGGGGTGCGGCCGTCGCTTCCCCCTCCCCTCCCCATGGGCCATCCAGGTGAGCCTGGGGCAACTCCTCACCTGTAGGCCGCTGCCGGGGCTCTTCCTGGACATCAGCAGGGGCCACTTTGCCTCTCCCAAAAAGGGCCCGCAGGCGTTGAAGGCTAGAGGAGAGCAGAGAGAAGGTGAGGATCGGGCTTTGGGGGACCCCACGTCCCCAGTTCCCCGCCTCACGAAAGGAGAACGGTCAAGGGGAGTCTGGGTCTGCCGGGGAAGCCCAGGTCGTGGGGGGAGGGAGGAGAGGGCTCGCTATCTAGGGAGGGGCCGGAGCAATAGGCAGACCCCCTGCTTACATTTTGCCCTGCTGGGCCGCCATTACAGCAGGAGTGTCTGGACTGAAGGAAAACAGTTGCTTATCCTCCCACTGCCTGCAGCCCACAGAGGCTCCCCGGAGAGGAGGGGGCCACAGCACAATACTGCAGCTGCCATGGCAACGACCCCCCCACCCCCACACTCTGTTCCATTCTGTTCAACTGGCGGCGTGCCCTGACCCCCCACCCACCTGACAGGGAGTTTGTTGTGGGGGGTGGGAGGAAGGGCAAGGAGATTGTCAGCCCCTTTGAGTCTCTGCAGGAGGGAAAGGGGGGATTTAAATCCAAACTCCTCCTCCTCCTCCTCCTCCTCCTCCTCCTCTTCCTCTTCCTCTCCTAAGAACATAAGAACATAAGAACTAGCCTGCTGGATCAGACCAGAGTCCATCTAGTCCAGCACTCTGCTACTCGCAGTGGCCCACCAGGTGCCTTTGGGAGCTCACATGCAGGAGGTGAAAGCAATGGCCTTCTGCTGCTGCTGCTGCTCCCGAGCACCTGGTCTGCTAAGGCATTTGCAATCTCAGATCAAGGCGAATCAAGATTGGTAGCCATAGATCGACTTCTCCTCCATAAATCTGTCCAAGCCCTTTTTAAAGCTATCCAGGTTAGTGGCCATCACCACCTCCTGTGGCAGCATATTCCAAACACCAATCACACGTTGCGTGAAGAAGTGTTTCCTTTTATTAGTCCTAATTCTTCCCCCCAGCATTTTCAATGAATGCCCCCTGGTTCTAGTATTGTGAGAAAGAGAGAAAAATTTCTCTCTGTCAACATTTTCTATCCCATGCATAATTTTATAGACTTCAATCATATCCCCCCTCAGACCTCTTCTTCTTCTTCTTCTTCTTCTTCGTCTTCTTCTTCTTCTTCTTCTTCTTCTTCTTCTTCTTCTTCTTCTTCTTCTTCTTCTTCTTCTTCTTCTTCTTCTTCTTCTTCTTCTTCTTCTTCTGCCAGTGGGGTGGGCCAACGAGAGAGGAATGGTCAGAGTGTTATTTTCAGGGACAACCAATACTCTGAAGATACACAGTTCTCTACATCTCAGGTCTGCAGCCATGAGGAACCAGGTCCTCTTAGAAATATGCTGTATCCCACGAACATCCCGTTATCATTTACAAAAAAGAAATTAATCCTTTTGGGGACTGTTTTGCAGTTATACGTGGCCAAGTTGAGAGTCAGAGTAGTGTAAGGGTTAAGAGTGGCAGATTCTAATCTGGAGAACCAGGCTTGATTCCCCGCTCCTGCACATGAAGCCCGCTGGGTGACCTTGGGCCAGTCACAGTTCTCTCCAAACTCATTCAGCCCACCTATCTCACAAGGTGTCTGTTGTGGGGAGGGGAAAGGAAAGGCGTTTGTAGGCTACTTCTTACAGGTTGAGAAAAGTAGAGTACGAAAGCTACCTCTTCTTCAAGTGTGGGCAGTAAACGTCACTGCTCATTTTTTGACCCCCTGATAACACCTGTTAACATCCTTGGCTACTGTGCAGCGTAAATAATCAAATCTCATAACGAAGCCTTTCTTAAGATACAATGGGTTCTTTTGAAATGCAGTTGTGAAAATATTGAAGAGCTAGCGTTTGAATTTTACTGTGAATCTTGCTCACCCGCACACAAAGCACAGAGAGCTGGATACTGAACCTGAAATGGCCGTGTTTCACGCAGGGGGGTGTTTGTTGGGGAAGGGGCAATTCGGCAAGGCAAACGGAGAAGTCTAATGATGAGTCCAGAGGTCAACTCTGGAACATACAACTGCATTTTGGAGCTTTGAAAAGAAGCATGATGGGATATTTTCCTCTGGTTAAATTAACACTGTTTTGGTTGTCTTTTTCTGTATACACTATGCACCAGCAATTCCATTTCCTCATTAGGTGATGGCATGTTATTTGGCTGATGTTGTGCCTTAATTCAAAGTGCACTAGACTTAACACCAGGGACATATCTGTTGAAGCGGCGGTTACTCGGAGTAGCCCACCTTGTAGGATGCAACGTAGAAACAACTGACAGACACACAGAAGTTCTCTTTATTGCTATCAACTAACAAAGTGCTTCGCCAGACCACAGGTGTTTCCAGGCACACACCTCTCTGTTGTCTGTGCCAACTATATACATGTCAGGTGCCAATCAGTTGCTCATGTCTTATCTGGCATGCACACGTTACACTGTTTGCACCCAGCACTAATACTGCACACGGCACCTGTTTGGAGGTGGGTACAACTGTCATTTAGATTTTGCTCATCTAAACATTTACACATGTTCTGACCCCCCTTCCAACATCGTAATGGCATTATTTACAGTATTTACAGTATTTACAGAAACCACATTTAGCTGATCACACAATAGGCCGTACTTATCTTTGGAGGTCGGCTTCCTTAATGCATCTGCTACATTCTGTTTAGAATCAATGTATTGCAGTTTGATAAACACACTTTGTACCCGTTCGTGTACATTTTCATATTTTACTCCTATATACTTTGTTGTGGCCTTTACGTTTTCAGTCTCGGCTAAATGTGTGGCTGTTTGTGAACCCTCTAGGAAGGGAATAGGTTGTTGTGGGTATCAGTGCCCAGGTGACTCTCCCTGCTCCCAAACTCCCCGTGGAGTTCAGAGGAGGTGTCCGCCTGGTTGGTGCTGCTGGGCTCCTCTGGGTGGAGCTTTCAACTACAGGCTTTGACTCAGCCAAGCTGAGCCCAGCATCAAACTGAGAACTGAGTCTGACCCAGTTTTATTCAGCTGGCTTCCCCACCACCACCAGCTCCCCCTGACCTTCAGAGGTGGAGCCTAGGGGGCGCAGCTAGCAGTACGAAGCTGGAGCCAATCAGACAGAGTTCCCAGGTCAATGCTGGGCTCAGCCTGGCCCGGTGGGGTGTAGTGGTGAAGAGCAGTGGATTCTAATCTGATAACCAGGTCTGATTCCCCACTCCTCCAGATGAGTGGGGGAGTCTTATCTAGTCAACTGGATTTGTTTCCCTGATCCTCAACATGAAACCTGCCGGGTGACCTTGGGCTAGTCACAGTTCTCTCATAACTCTCTCAGCCTCACCTACCTCACAAGGGGTTTGTTGAGGGGAGAGGAAGAAGAGGAGGAGTTTGGATTTATACCCCTCTTTCTCTCCTGTAAGGAGACTCAAAGGGGCTTACAATCTCCTTTCCCTTCCCCACCCACGCCAGAAACACCCTGTGATGTGGGTGGGGCTGAGAGAGCTCGGAAGAACTGTGACTAGCCCAAGGTCACCTAGCTGGCGTATGTTGGCATGCACAGGCTAATCTAGTTCCCCAGATACACGTCCACAGCTCAAGTGGCAGAGCAGGGAATCAAACCCAGTTCTCCAGATTAGAGTGCACCTGCTCTTAGCCACTACGCCACTGCTGATCTCTAGGGAAGGGATTTGGAAACTGCCTTGGGGCTCCTTATAGTTGAAATAAGCAGGGTATAAATCTAAACTCTTCTTCTTCTGCCTGGGTCTAGCTCAGGGGTCTGCAACCTGCGGCTCTCCAGCCATGCTGACAGTGGCTGATGGGAATTGCAGTTCATGAACATCTGGAGAGCCGCAGGTTGCAGATCCCTGGTCTAGCTTAAAACTGCCAGCTCTATGCCTGCAGTTTAAAGCTGGACCCAGCCAAGCCGAGTCTAGCAACGAACAGGAAGTGTGCCCCCCCCCCAAGACTCCTTGTAGAATTCAGGGCAGGGCAAGCCCAGTTGAACACCGATTGGGTTCAGCATTCAACTGCACACTTGGCCCCCGAACGCCACATGGAGTTTTAGGGACGGCACAGCCACTCTCACAGACTGCGGGGCATGGGATGGTGTCCGTTGAGGGTGGTGCCTTGGGCATGTTCCCTACTTTTCCCCACCCTTGATACACCTCTGTTTAGCACACTAAAGCACACTGGGATACATGGTTATCCCTTGAACCTCAGAGAATGTCCCTTTTGGGCCTTAAAGCACCATTATAAAATTCAAACAAACTGGGATTTCTCGATAGAATTCACAATTTGGGAGACTTTTCCTTATATTTTCCAGTGTTAAGAAAAAAATGGTGGTAATTTTTGGATGTGCCCTAATAACACATAACCGTGAAGTTTCTGTTCTACAATAAGGCTTTAAAGACTGCTTCACAAGTTGTTTCCATAGCTCTAACCTAAGTAGAGCTTTTCTAATTTAGCTGCTGCCAGCTGAACTCTACAACACCAAGAGGCTCTTGATGGGGGATGGGATGCAAATTGTCATTACACCAACAACACAACATAACTTCCAGGGCAAACTGAGAAGTGATATCATTAGATCAGAGCTACACACTCTAGGATTCCATTCAAACGCAGTTGTTTTATCATAAAAGTTTGGGAAATTCTCAGAGTGTCACCCGACATCGCCTCGGATTCTCATACCACAAGTGCTGGCACAATAATGTCCTCCTCTCAACATTTTCCCCGGGTCACCTGATCTGCGGACCGCAGGGGGTTCAGGGCTGGATTTCACTCTGCACCTTTGAGTGGACCCAGAAATGAGGTAGCAGTAGCTGGAGACTTTGACGCCAGAAGAATCAGGAACTCTATTCATGGTATTAAATGCCCCCAATTTGCTTCTGACCCTATGGCTGCCCCAGGAATCAATGTCCCTCCAGAATATCCAATGATTGACAGCCTTGCCTCGTGCTCTTGCAAACTGAGTCCCGTTGGCTTCCTTGATGGAGCTCCATCCATCCTCATGCTATGTCTCTCCTTTTTTCCCTGTTACCTTCAACCTTCCCTAGCGTTATTGTCCTTTCCAGTGAGTATTCTTGTCTTCTCACAGTGTGACCGAAGTATAGCCTTGTGCCTAGCCTGGGCTTTGATCTTCTAGGGCCGTGCAGGTATAACCTCTGGCATCCCAGATGTTCATGGACTACAATTGGCCATGCTGGCAGGGGCTGATGGGAATTGTAGTCCGTGAACATCTGGAGTGCCATAGATTCGCCGCCACTGTTCTAGGGAGAGCTCATGATTGACTGAACTAAAACCCATTAATTTGTCTTTCAGCAATCCACAAATACCCATAAAACTCTCCTTGAAGACCACCTTTCAAACGGGCCAACTTTCTTTTTTTTTTTCAGCCACACAGCCTCTTCAGATAATCAAATGTGCTATCTAGAGGTTTGTCCAACACTGAAATTTTTCTCTCTTTCTCACAATACTAGAACCAGGGGGCATCCATTGAAAATGCTGGGGGGAAGAATTAGGACTAATAAAAGGAAACACTTCTTCACGCAATGTGTGATTGGTGTTTGGAATATGCTGCCACAGGAGGTGGTGATGGCCACTAACCTGGATAGCTTTAAAAGGGGCTTGGACAGATTTATGGAGGAGAAGTTGATCTATGGCTACCAATCTTGATCCTCCTTGATCTCAGATTGCAAATGCCTTAGCAGACCAGGTGCTCAGGAGCAGCAGCAGCAGCAGAAGGCCATTGCTTTCACATCCTGCATGTGAGCTCC
Organism: Sphaerodactylus townsendi; assembly: GCF_021028975.2. Classification (NCBI taxonomy): domain Eukaryota; kingdom Metazoa; phylum Chordata; class Lepidosauria; order Squamata; family Sphaerodactylidae; genus Sphaerodactylus; species Sphaerodactylus townsendi. Next base: position 4,670,651 of record NC_059432.1, on the reverse strand, counting down.
CAAAGGCACCTGGTGGGCCACTGCGAGTAGCAGAATGCTGGACTAGATGGACTCTGGTCTGATCCAGCTGGCTTGTTCTTATGTTCTTATGTTCTTATGTTCTTACTGTTTTTGCAGGCCTGTAGAGTCATTTCTCACACCCTTTTCTTTCAGTGGCCTGCTAAGAAATGGGGTTAGCGGCAGATTTTTTTTTTTTTTAAAAAAAGGAATATCCCATTTAGCGTGATTCATTATCTGCGTAGCCCCCATTATGGGCATTTACTGCAATAACACAACACGATAATTAATTCCCTTCAATTAATTACGGCATCATTGAAGGGGAGGAGGAGCCGTCGCAGATTACAATGAGCATGGTAACAATTAGCATTTCGAATAAGCTGGTCTCTCTGTTCGCGTGTCTGTGTTTATTCATATTCAATTGCAGTCTGCAGATGAGTTTTAATTAGAGTTTGGGAAGTGGCGTCTTTGTTTTGGAACCTCCGGGAGATGATATCCAATGATGAGATTGTCTGTGCAAGGAAGGGGGTTCATTTCTCATTTTTTTGCTCTTCGCCTGCCTCAAAAAATCTTTGAGGCATGAGTAGCCGATCTGCCAGGTTAGTTGATTAATTGGTTACATTCATGCATGGGGGAAAAAACGCTTTTAATCAGGAGTCTCCAATTAATTGGAAACAGATTCATTTTACAAGTTGATACAAGAACTGGCGACGAATGCCTTCATAGAAGAGCTAGTGTGGCGCAGTGGTTAGAATTCCGGACTAGCACGGGGTTCCCAGCATGGTGCCTGTGGGCTCCATGGCGCCCACCAATACCTTCTCTGATGCCTACAAACAGAGGTGGGATCCAGCAGGTTCTCACAGGTTCCCGAGAGTAGGTTACTAATTATTTGTGTGTGCCGGCTGCATCCTTGCCACAGCCCTGCCCAGGAATGCCCCGCCCCCGGAATGCCCGGCCAAGCCGCCGTCGTGCCCCGCCCAGCCCCACTGGTGCTACGCCACAGTTTGAATCCCACCACTAATGGGAACCTGTTACTAAAGTTTTTGGATCCCACCACTGCCTACAAAGTGTTTTCATAGAATGGGCAGGACCAAGTGGCTGCCATTTTTCTGTGGTGCCCACCATGCCATGTTAGAATTCAAAATGTGCCATTGGTTGGGGACCCCTGGAAGATTAGGACTAAGTTCCCCCACTCTGACAAAGGAAGCTCTCTGAGTGATCTTGGGGCAATCACACTATGGCCCTTCTGCACAAACTGTTTAAAATGTTTTGGGGCAGGAAAGATACATTTCCTCCATGGAGTTACACACTGTTTATTTCCACCCTCAAAATGTTTTAAATGAATCCCCTTTTAAAATAATTCTCTGGCTGAAATGTTTTGAAAACATCTTCAGTTGCTGTGTGATCTCTTGACTACATTTCCTGCGCTTCTCTGAACCTCCTTGGTGCCATTTTCTGAGGTCACCCAGTTCTCCCTCGCTTGCTTATCTGCAGCATTTCTTCTTGTTCTTTATTTTGGGGTGGGGGGCAATCTTCAAAGCATCGAGTAGACAAAGAGTACAGAATGCAACTCAAAGCTGTGAAGAACTGTATTAATTCAATACAGAACTTAAGAAAGGGGGGGGGTGTCACATAATGATGGCCAGGAATCCTTTTGAGAGGGTGAGTATCGACAAAAGGGAAGGACTGGAAATGTTTAACAAATGTTTTAGAAGATTTGTGCAGAAGGAGCCATCGTTGTGGTACTTTTCCACACCCTCTGGAATGTCTTTAAACTTTGGTGTGATCCTTCTTAAACTTACTGGACTACAGTCTATTTGGAAAGGTTCACAGCAAGGCCATATAGGATGCTCTGTGGAAAAGAAGGTCCAAATCCTTTCTGGCCCTGTTGCGTTGCAATGATATTGTTCCTCCTTAGTGCTGAGTTTGCTAGTTGACTAAGGCCCCTTCCGCACACGCAAAATAATGCATTTTCAAACCACTTTAACAACTGTTTGCAAGTGGATTTTGCCATTTCACACAGCTTCAAAGAGCATTGAAAGCAGTTTGAAAGTGCATTATTCTGCATGTGCGGAAGGAGCCTAAGAGAGTGCGCAGGTGTTGTCTCAGAGAGTTAGTTGGAACAGTTACAGAAAAGCCTGGATTCGTTGCTTTTTAAGCAATGCAGTGGCGTAGGAGGTTAAGAGCTCGTGCATCTAATCTGGAGGAACCAGGTTTGATTCCCTGCTCTGCCACCTGAACTGTGGCAGCTTATCTGGGGAATTCAGATTAGCCTGTACACTCCCACGCATGCCAGCTGGGTGACCTTGGGCTAGTCACAGCTTCTCGGAGCTCTCTCAGCCCCCCCCCACCCACCTCACAGGGTGTTTGTTGTGAGGGGGGAAGGGCAAGGAGATTGTCAGCCCCTTTGAGTCTCCTGCAGGGGAGAAAGGGGGGATATAAATCCAAAACTCTCTCTCTTCTTCTCTCTTATGTTGCTGTATCAGATGATCTCACATGCACCTGCTGATTGGCTACTTGCACTTACCTTGCTTATTTCTTCTCTAGTAGTCACCAATCAGATATCTAGAAATAGCCACATGATCATGCCACATCACATTTAAAGGAAGATGATTGTGATATTTTCGATAAATAAGCATTCTTGTGACGACAAGTGGATCAGATTTCTCTGGCTGGAAGCCTCAGAAGAAGAAGAGGTGAGATCTTAGCGAGATTTTGCATTGCTTGGGCCTTTTTGATAATTCACCCTAGTGAACTGGGTTTGGCTCCCCAGAATTCCCACCCCTTCATATCAATGGTAGATTCTTATCTGGTAAACTGGGTTCCCCCCACCCACCCCACCCCACCCCACCCCCCCACCCCCATGAAGCCCGCTGGGTGACCTTGGGCTAGTTACAGTTTTTTGAAACTCTCTCATCCCCACCTGTTGTGGGGAGAGAAATAGAAAGGCGTTTGTAAGCTACTTTGAAACTCCTGTGGTTGATCAAAGTAGCATATAAATCCAAACTCTTCCTCTGTTCTTCCTCAGATTCATCAACAGCATCCGAAAACCTGCTGCCAGTTTGGAACATTTATCCCAACAGCACAGATGCAGTTTTCATTTCCGGAGCGGTAAATTACATTATGTCTGACCCACACCTTAGAACAGTGATGGCGAACCTATGGCACGGGTGCCAGAGGTGGCACTCAGAGCCCTCTCTGTGGGCACGCGCAAACAGAGTCACCTCCCCCCCACACACATACACATCTAGGCCGGCCTGGGCCACTGAACTCAATTATTAGCATTAAACCTAAGACCTAGTTTTGGGGAAGCAGTGTAGGTAACCCTGTTAAGCGCTGTTAAACCCCACTAATTTTCATGCGAAGAACTAAAGCACAATCCTTTACCTGGGAGTAAGCTTGGTTGCTGGCAATGGGGCTTGCTTCTGAGTAAACCCTCCTAGGGTCATGATTCACCTGTTGGAAGAGTTGCATGGTTGCTTCAAAGCAAAGCCACTGACTACCACCAAGCTTACTCCTGAGTAATGCATGCCTCAGAGCCAACTGTTTTTCTAAACTGAAAGCTCAGTATTCAGGTTAAATTGCCATGTTTTGGGTTGCAATTTGGGCACTCGGTCTCGAAAAGGTTCGCCATCACTGCCTTAGACCTTTGGCTTCGAATAAAGGGACCAACCCCGCAGCTTTCCAGCATCTTTTTAACCAATCTGGATTTTTTTTTTATCCCCTTCAAGCCTTGAGATTTCTCTCCCCTGCTTCTAATTTAATCAATGTTGCAAATTGCGCTGATGTGCCTAATTGATCTTTTTCACTTCTAATATCGTCTCTGTCATTCCCCTGGCCGTCGTGCCTGCCCTTTGCCGTCCGCGCATCGTGCAGGAAACCAGAAATGCCCTCTTTTTGAAAACAGGGGAGCTTTCTATTCCGTCTGCATTTAAAGAGGGCTGCAAAGAGCCACTCTTGACAGAAGGACATATTGACAGTGCAGCCATGCTCCGCTGCCAATTGCCCGCCGCTCCTTCTCTCCGTGGCCCCAGACATTAAAAGTGAACTTCCTGTCATTTGGAGCTAATCTATTTCTGCTAGGAAACACGTTGGCAATGGCAGGTGAAGAGTCCTTTATGGGCTAACTGAAACAACAATATCCCCAGGAAAAAGGAAAGCTTCAAAGAAAAGGCAAGTATTGACCACAAGAAGCGGAGAAAAACAGCAGATAGCCAGAGCTGACAGGAAACCCAATTTCCTCACCACTTAGCTGTGTGCCTGAAAAGGTCAGAACAAAACAACAAAATTGTTCCAGGGTTTTTTTTTTCCCCCGTTCTTTCTTTTCTCTCTCCTCTCCTTTTTTGCAGAGAAAAATTTTCAGCGCGTGCTCTTAGAAGTCCCCATAGATCTTGATTACCTCTTGCTTCCTACCTATACCCCAACCACATATAGTAATCGTGGTAGCAGAACATTTGACATACAGTTGGTCTAATTACTACTACTACTACTACTACTACTACTACTACTACTATTATTATTATTATTATTATTATTATTATTATTATTATTATTATTA
>NC_059432.1:4648587-4666003 GCF_021028975.2 Sphaerodactylus townsendi | reverse complement strand
GGCCCTAGACGATAAAATGACTAAACTCAGGCTACACTTGGGTCACACTGTGAGAAGACAAGAATACTCACTGGAAAGGACAATAATGCTAGGGAGGGTTGAAGGTAACAGGGAAAAAGGAAGACATAGCATGAGATGGATCGACTCCATCAAGGAAGCCAACGGGCCTCAGTTTGCAAGAGCTGAGCAAGGCTGTCAATCACTGGATATTCTGGAGGACATTTATTCTTAGGGCCGCCATAAGTCAGAAGCAAGTTGAGGGCACTTAATACACGCAGACAAGTTCTTGATTCTCCTGACGTCAAGTTTTCAGCTGCTGCTGTAGTATTTCTGGGTCCACTCAAAGATTTAGTGAAATCCAGCCCTGAACCCCTGCGATCACTTGGTCAGGTGACCGGGGAAAACAAGGGGGAAATTATTGTGCCAGCACTTGTGGTATGAATCTGAAGCGATGTCGGGTGACACTCTAGAATTCCACCCAAACTTTATGATAAAACAGCACCATTGGAATGGAATCCTAGAGTGTGGCTCTGATGCAATGATGTCGCCTCTCAGTTTGCCCTGGAAGGGATGTTGTGTTGTTGGTGTAATGACAATTTGCATCCCATCCCCCATCAAGAGCCTCTCACTGGTTGCCAGTGTTCAGCTGGGAACTCCACATTAGAAAAGCTCTACTTAGGTTCGAGCTATGAAACAAATTGTGAAGCAGTCTTTCAACCTTATTGTAGAACCAACTACGGTGATGTGTTATTAGGGCACATCCAAAAATTACCATTTTCTTAACACTGGAAAATATAAGGAAAAGTCTCCAAACTGTGAATTCTATCAATACAGTTCGTTTGAATTTTGTAATAATTCTTTAAGGCCCAAGGAACATTCTCTGAGGTTCAAGGGATAACCATGTATCCCAGTGTGCTTTCGTGTGCTAAACAGAGGTGTATCAAGGGTGGGGAAAAGTAGGGAACATGCCCAAGGCACCACCCTCAACGGACACCATCCCATGCCCCGCAGTCTGTGAGAGTGGCTGTGCCGTCCCTCACACTCCATGTGGCGTTCGGGGGCCAAGTGTGCAGTCGAATGCTGAACCCAGTCGGTGTCCAACTGGGCTTGCCCTGCCCTGAATTCCACAAGGAGTCTTTGGGGGGGGGGGGGCACACCCCCTGTTTGTTGCTAGACTTGGCTTGGCTGGCATAGAGCTGGCAGTTTTAAGCTAGACCCGGGATCTGCAACCTGCGGCTCTCCAGATGTTCATGAACTGCAATTCCCATCAGCCACTGTCAGCATGGCTGGAGAGCCGCAGGTTGCAGACCCCTGAGCTAGACCCAGGCAGAAGAAGAAGAGTTTAGATTTATACCCTGCTTATTTCAACTATAAGGAGCCCCAAGGCAGTTTCCAAATCCCTTCCCTAGAGATCAGCAGTGGTGTAGTGGCTAAGAGCGGTGCACTCTAATCTGGAGAACTGGGTTTGATTCCCTGCTCTGCCATTTGAGCTGTGGAGCTATATCTGGGGAACTAGATTAGCCTGTGCATGCCAACATACGCCAGCTAGGTGACCTTGGGCTAGTCACAGTTCTTCGGAGCTCTCTCAGCCCCACCCACCTCACAGGGTGTTTCTGGCGGGGGTGGGGAAGGGAAAGGAGATTGTAAGCCCCTTTGAGTCTCCTTACAGGAGAGAAAGAGGGGTATGAATCCAAACTCCTCCTCTTCTTCCTCTTCTTCCTCTCCCCTCAACAAACACCTTGTGAGGTAGGTGAGGCTGAGAGAATTATGAGAGAACTGTGGCTAGCCCAAGGTCACCCAGCAGGTTTCATGTTGAGGATCAGGGAAACAAATCCAGTTCACTAGATAAGAATCCACCACTCATGTGGAGGAGTGGGGAATCAAACTTGGTTATCAGATTAGAATCCACTGCTCTTAACCACCACACCCCACTGGGCCAGGTTGAGCCCAGCATTGACCTGGGAACTCTGTCTGGTTGGCTCCAGCTTCATACTGCTAGCTGCGCCCCCTAGGCCCCACCTCTGAAGGTCAGGGGGAGCTGGTGCTGGTGGGGAAGCCAGCTGTGTAAAACTGGAGCGGGTCAGACTCAGCGCTCAGTTTGATGCTGGGCTCAACTTGGCTGCGTCAAAGCCTGAAGTGGAAAGCTCCACCCAGTGGAGGCCAGCATCAACCAGGTGGACACCTCCTCTGAACTCCATGGGGAGTTTGGGAGCAGGGAGAGTCACCTGGGCACCGATACCCACAACAACCTATTCCCTTACTACAGGATTCACAAACAGCCACAAGTTTAGCTGAGACTGAAAACCTAAAGGCCGGAGCAAAGTATATAGGAGTAAAATATGAAAATGTACACGAACGGGTACAAAGTGGGTTTATCAAACTGCAGTACATTGATTCTAAACAGAATGTAGCAGATGCATTAACGGAGCCTTCCTCCAAAGATAAGTATGGCCTATTGTGTGATCAGCTAAATGTGGCTTCTGTAAATACTGTAAATACTGTAAATAATGCCATTACGATGTTGGAAGGGGTGTCAGAACATGTAAAATGCCAGATGAGCAAAATCTAAATGACAAAGGTAACCCACCTCCAAACAGGTGCCGTGTGCAGTATGAGTGCTGGGTGCAAACAGTGTAACGTGTGCATGCCAGATAAGACACGAGCAACTGATTGGCACCTGACATGTATATAGTTGGCACAGACAACAGAGAGACCTGTGGTCTGGCGAAGCACTTTGTTAGTTGATAGCAATAAATAGAACTTCTGCAACGGTCACAGCCTTCTACGCTGTGATCCTGCAAGGTGGGCTGCTCCGAGTAACCGCCGCTTCAACAGATAGGTCCCTGCTGGGAAGTCAAGTGCACTTCAAATTAACGCAATAAACATCAGCCAAATGACATGCCATCACCTAATGAGGAAATGGAATTGTTGGTGCATAGTGTATGCTAGAAAAAAGACAACCAAAGAACAGTGTTAATTTAACCAGAGGAAAATTATCCCAGCATGCTTCTTTTCAAAGCTCCAAAGTGCAGTTGTACAAGGTTCCAGAGTTGGACCTCTGACCTTACTCATCATTAGACTTCTCCTCGCTTGTCTTTGCCGGGAATTGCCCCTTCCCCAACAAACAATTCACCCCTGTGTGGTGAAACACGGCCATTTCAGGGTCAGTATCCAGCTCTCTGTGCTTTGTGTGCTAGGGTAGAGCAAGATTCACAGTAAAATTCAAACGCTTAGCTCTTCAATATTTTCTACAACTGCATTTCAAAAAGAACCCAACGTATCTTAAGAAAGGCTTCGTTATGAGATTTTATTATTTACGCTGCACAGTAGCCAAGGATGTTAACAGGTGTTATCAGGTGGTCTAAAAAGGAGGAGTGGTGTTTACTGCCCACACTTCAAGAAGAGGTGGCTTTCGTACTCTACTTTTCTCGACCTGTAAGAAGTAGCTTGCAAACTCCTTTCCCTTCCCCTCCCCACAACAGACACCTTATGAGATAGGTGGGCTGAGTGAGTTTGGAAAGAACTGGGACTGGCCCAAGGTCACCCAGCGGGCTTCATGTGCAGGAGCCGGGAATCAAGCCTGGTTCTCCAAATTACAATCTGCCACTCTTAACCCTTACACTACTCTGACTCTCAACATGGCCACGTATAACTGCAAAACAGTCCCCAAAAGGATTGATTTCTGTTTTGTAAATGATAACGGGAAGTTCGTGGGATACGGCACATTTCTAAGAGGACCTTGTTCCTCATGGTTGCAGACCTGAGATATATAGAACTGTGTATCTTCAGAGTATTGGTTGTCCCTGAAAATAACACTCGTTGGCCCACCCCACTGGCAGTGGGCGACCCAGCTGTGGAGCAGCCAGGTCTCTTGGGGTCCTTGCCAGGCCTGGCAGGGTGAGGGTGGAAGAAGGAGGGATGTGTCCTGGCGGAGGCTGCTGCGCATGCCCCTCTCTTGGCGTGTCCCCAGGACGCACCGACCCAGCCTCCCTCCTTGGCGCGCTGGACCAGTCTCGCTTGATGTGTCCCTCGTCAGGAGGAGCGGGGCCTGGCCCAGTGCCAGGTAAGTGGGGCATGGGGGCTGGGCTCTGGGGTGGTGCGGAGGGCCGGGGGGGAGGGAGGGGGAAATGTGGAGTCTGCCCTGGGCACCATTTTTCCCAGCTACGCCTCTGGGAAAGGGGCATACAGGTTTTTGCTAACAGCTCTTAATATTAATCATTTTCAGTACTTCTGTTGGTTTATAACAGGGGTCTGCAACCTGCGGCTCTCCAGATGTTCATGGACTACAATTCCCATCATCCCCTGCCAGCATGGCCAATTGGTCTGGTATACAATGTTGTGAACATCTGTTGAAAGGTGGGTGTTTTGAAGAAATAATTGGCTCCTCCGCTTGCCTTCTCTCTTCAATGTCCCAGCCTGGCCTGCACCTGATCCGACATCACAATCTGGAGTGTCAAAAAATGCACACAGATCTGAGGAGAGTTTGTGCAATTCCCTTTGTTGTTGTGGGATCTCATGATTCTGCCCCCAGTTCTCTTTCATCTGTGCCACTTGGAGTCAGGTAGTCCTGGTCAACGGTAAGACGAAACCGGTAACTCATGAAGCTACTCAGTAGCCCACCCAGACTGGTGCACGTTCCTTCTGTGTGCCTGCTGTCTCCTAGGTTCTAGATATTTGCTTAACCTATGGGGGACACCCACAACTTCAAAAAGGACACGTGCTTTGTAAGATTGATTCCCCACTGGCGAAATCGACCTAGAATTGAACTGGGACCATTAAATTACAGTACCTAGTGGATTCCAGAGTCACTCCCCACAGCAGCCGAAATCTCGGGCCTGTGATCAGAGGGCGGCATCACCTCGGCCCCTCCTCTGCTCCTTGTTCCCGATTGGCTGTTGTTTTACGGCAGGAACATGAACATGCGTTCCTCTTTTTTTTGTTTGTTTTTTATGTAACAGCTACTTAGCTTAGCTACATCGTCACTTAGCAGTCAGAAGGTGCCGTTCCTTCAGCGCCAAAAATGACGCGCGCTGAAGGGGCGACAGAGCAGCAGCGTCGGAGCGGCTGCGTGGTTGCCGCCCTTGCAAGTGGGTAGCGCCGCTGGACCCCGCACTACTTTCCGAGAGTAGCGCGCAGCAAATGGTAAGTGGGGAAAGCCCCCCTGAAGGAGCAATGAAAGAAAGAGAAAGTGAGTTGGCTCAACACATTCTTCCTTTGACGTGTGATCTGTTTTCAGACTGCTACTCTAAGGCCTTTTTCTCAAAAAGTATAACAGAACAGAACCTTCCCATCTACCCCCTTTTCCCAACTAGTAACTAGGACTCTCTCTCTCCTCTTTACTTTGAAGTATGTGGAGAGTTCTTGAATAAATTATTGAGTTTGTTGTGTTGTGTGGAGTTTCCAGGCTGTATGGTCTTGGTTCTTAGCAGTTTCTTCTTCTCAAGTTGGCTTGCAATTCTGGTGGCTGGCATCTTTCAGAGGATCTGCTCAGCCACAGATGGTATGTAAACGTCAGGGAGAAAAATGGCCACATACTGGCATTACGCGGCCATACAGCCCAGAAACCACACAGCACCCCAGTGATTCCGGCCGTGAAAGCCTTCCACAATAAACCATTCTTTCATCACTTTGCATGGTCAGGGCTGAGCAATCATTCTAACAACAGGTGCCAGAAAGTCCACACAGACTGGCCAAAGGTAGAAAACTGCCAGGTTTAAGTGCCAGCAGGGCAGGAATGGGGTGAAGCTAGAGGATCAAAGATGGCCGTGGCCTTCAGTCCACACAATGTCCACGGAATAGACAGACTCACCGGCCACAATCATCACATTGGTGATAGTGAGGGAGTGGAAACCCATTTAATGGAGAGAGATCTTTGGGATGCCACAGACTAGGAGGTCCTCGAATAGGGCAAGTACGCAAGAAGCGTGGGACTAAAACCACCAGGCACAGTCTGCTGTTCTCTCAGCCCTGACAGATGGTCATTTTTTTAAGGATCCTTGATATGCAAAGGGCTGAGCAGGTGTGGGAAGGAAGGAGTCATGGTCTAGCCCAGTTGAAGGCTAAGCAGGGTCAGTCCTTGGATGGGAGACCACCAAGGAAGGCTGTGGAGAGGTAGGCAAAGGTAAACCACCTCAGCTTCTCACTCACCTCAATAGCCCATAGCTGGGGTCACCCAAGGTCCATTGCGACTGGATGGCATTAAAGTACATAGGCAGGTATGGGAAGAATCACAGAGCCTGCATACCAAATCCTCTTTGAAATGTTCAGGTTCACTTGGATGAAATGCTGAATTTGGCACTGTGATTTCGAGAAGCAGGAACAAAGTTCCAGATCTGGATATGATTGTTTTCATGTTGATAAGCCTGCCCAAATCTCTTGAAATTAGGATCCATGGCACAAAATGTAATCTGTCCTTAAAGGGGGTTATAGGCAGTGGTGGGATCCAAAAAATTTAGTAACAGGTTCCCATGGTGGTGGGATTCAAACTGTGGCCGATAGCGGCAATCTCGGGGGCTGGGCGAGAGGGCACAATAAACGGAGGTGTGGGCCAGGACATTCCATGGGGCGGGCACTTGTTCCTGGAAGCCGGGCTGTGGCTTAAAGCAGATGCAACCGCTAGGCGCTGGATCCTTGGGTGGAAACGAATCGCATCGCAGGCTAGGAGCTGCCACCTCACGCCTTCGGGTGCACCTCCTGCTAAGACTACGTTGCTTCTTAAGTTCTGCTGTGCTAGCTTACTGGTGCCTGAGGAGGAGGGGCGAACTAGAGGCAAAAAATCACGCAAGGGCAAAAATCACCCATTAGTAACCCCCTCTGCGGCAATAATAAATAACAATAAAATAATTAGGTAACTTCTACTCGAGGAACTCTGTGGGAGAACCTCCGTTGATCCCACCCTCTGGATTTATAGGACAATTGGAAGAGGAATACTCTGGAACTGGGTGGCTCCAGGTAGCCCAATCCAATCTTGTCAGATCTCCAAGAAGCCAAGGCGGGTCAGCCGGGATTTAGGTAATTCTTTTGGATAGGAGATGAGGGTTGCTATGCGGAGGCGGGCATTGACAAACCACCACCAGCAGAATAGGAACAAGCATGCAGAGACCACAGAAGAATTAAGATGGACCTCTCTGGAAGGGAATACCAAAAGGGGACTTTTAGCGTTATTTTCGGTTAAGGAACAAGGCCATTATGGAAACAAAAAGGGCCCTTCAAACAGTGCCCCAAAACCAAAAACTCTTTCCCAAGAAGCAAAAGGGGAACATAAGAGCTTTGTTTAAAGCTAACAGCCAAACAAAGAAAAGCATACAATTGTCTTATGGCAGTGGTTCTCAACCTTCCTAATGCTGTGACCCTTTAATACAGTTCCTTGTGTTGTGGTGACCCCCAACCCTGACATTTATCCATATTTTACAGATGGAGAGCTGATGCAAGAGAGTCTTAGGGCGCACCCTGTGAAAGGGTCGTTTCTCTGCTCGGGACTCCCCTAAAGGGGTCCTCGACCCTGAGGTTGAGAACCACAATAGCAAGCGTAGACGATCTTCCTCTATCCTGAGTAGACGCTCTTCCTGTTCTCACGTGGAGTTTGCCAGAGAAGGACTTTTGGGTTTCCTCCAGAAAACCTCACCCGTTCTCGATTCATACTTCCCCCACCCGCAGGTGCTTCGCTGCCTGGGCTGAAGGCTTCTCCTCTCAGGAGACAATCACCTAAAACCAGAGTCCCCGCTTGTGATTAAGTTAGCTGGGGTTTGGGGGCAACGGCTACCTGCAGGACCTTGATGCAGATTCCTTCACAGAAATCCGCCCTTCTTGCCCCTTATTCCGAGTCGCTCAGTCCTCGCAGAACTGGTCCTCGGCCTCCAGAGCACGGATCTACATCGGAACCACTCGCCTCAATGCGACTGACCTGGCAGATCACATAAAATCATTCGAATAAAAATCTTTTGCAAGTGGTCTGTGTCTAAAAATGTGCACACCGTGGGAGCACCACAGCAGATCTGTGGGAATGCAAGTAGTTGGTGATGCCTCTTTTGAAAGCAGAAAGGCACCACCCAATAGCCCCCGGGGCAGAGAGCAGTCCCCCGTCCCCCCAGCACGGCAAGATGAACCCCTGCAGGTTGCCCTCTGCTTTTGGGGACTCCGCGGGTCCTGGGGGAGATGCAGTGTGAGTTTTGCGTGAGGGCAGGGGGGGTCTGCGTGAGCCCCTCTGAAGAGCCCCCTCCCAGCCGCTCCCGTTCCCACTCCGGCCTCCTCCTCCTCACAGCCTTCAGACAGCTACGGGTTGGGCAGATTTGGAGGTCAGCTCACGGAACCCCCGTGAAGAATACACCGAAAATAAAGCACAAATCATCCACATGATTTAATAGGATTTAAATCAGTCTTCCAGCTCCATGACTCAATGATAGTACGACCGTGCCACCCCATTCTTTCCCTTGTCGTGACAAGACACCGTCCGGTGATTTCCAGCCCCTGCAGCGGTTCAGAAGAAGAAGAAGAAGAAGAAGAAGAAGAAGAAGAAGAAGAAGAAGAAGAAGAAGAAGAAGAAGAAGAAGAAGAAGAAGAAGAAGAAGAAGAAGAAGAAGAAGAAGAAGAGGAAGAGGAAGAGGAAGAGGAAGAAGAGGAGGAGGAGGAGGAGGAGGAGGAGGAGGAGGAGGAGGAGGAGGAGTTTGGATTTAAATCCCCCCTTTCCCTCCTGCAGAGACTCAAAGGGGCTGACAATCTCCTTGCCCTTCCTCCCACCCCCCACAACAAACTCCCTGTCAGGTGGGTGGGGTGTCAGGGCACGCTGCCAGTTGAACAGAATGGATCAGAGTGTGGGGGGGGTCGTTGCTATGGCAGCTGCATTGTTGTGCCGTGGCCCCCTCCTCTCTGGGGAACCTCTGTGGGCTGCAGGCAGTTGATGTTGACACATCTGATTTCCTGCAGTCCACAAACTTTGCTTTTAATGGCGGCCCAACGGGGCAAAATGTAAGCAGGGGGTCTGCCTATAGCGAGCCCTCTCCTCCCTCCCCCCACGACCTGGGCTTCCCCGGCAGACCCGAACTCCCCTCGACCGTTCTCCTTTCGTGAGGCGGGGAACTGGGGAGGTGGGGTCCCCCAAAGCCCGATCCTCACCTTCTCTCTGCTCTCCTCTAGCCTTCAACGCCTGCGGGCCCTTTTTTGCAAAAACAAAGGGGCCCCGCCTGATGTCCAGGAAGAGCCCCAGCAGCGGCCTACAGGTGAGGAGTTGCCGTCTCCAGGCTCACACTTGGATGGCAATGGGCTGGGGAGGGGAGGGGAGGGGGAAGCGACAGAAGCACCCCTGATGCTCAGGCCTCCCGAGTCTCTCTGAAGGAGGAGGAGGAGCGCTTCGGACCGGCTGAGCCCACTGATTTCGGGAGCGGCTGTGGCATCTCGCTGCTCCTTTTCTCAGAGCAAGGGGTCCTGGAGAAAACGAAGCAGGGGCGATGGCCTGGGGCTGAGGTAGGCCCGGAGTACACTTGGTGGAATTGACAGGCGAGGCCTTTCGGGGAACCCGGTTTCAAGGAGGGAAAGGCTCATAGAAGAGAAGGGTGAGCCCCATCTATAGAGCACAGAAAAGAGGGCCACTGCAAGAGACACTGCATGCCAAGAAGTCCCACCAGATGAGCCCAAACAGCCCTTTCTGGGAGGAGGAGCTATGAGCAGGAGGGCCACATTGGGGCTCCACCCACTCTGACTCCTCCCCTCTGCAGTGCCCCCAGTCCTGGAGCACCTGTGTGGCCACCCGGCTGACTGGGGGTGCTGGGGGCCACGAGGGCTGCCATGGTCTGCGGGCTCCTCACGGAGCTCCTCCCTCGGGCCCTCCAGCTGCTGGTGCTGCCGTGCAGTGGGCACCCAGAGGCCCGAGGAGATCGGCAGAGAGGCGTTGGCCCGGCCGACCTCTGCGTGGAGACCCTCCCTCAGGGACGCTGGAGCAGAGGCTGGAGCCTGGAAACCAGACTGGACGGGCTGAGGGAGAAGCGGCCTTGGGAGGTGGCAGGAAAACGGACTCACTCCCGACACTAACCGAGTCTTCTCTCTGCAGCTCCACTCTCCAGAAAGGCCGCTGGTGCTATTGTCAACACGTACCTGGAAGGAAAAAATAAGGTAGCCCCCGAAGCACAGGGGTCTTCTCCAGAGCCCTCGGGAGGGAGGGAGGGAGGGAGGGAGGGAGGGAGGGAGGCTCCAGAGGGGCATGAGGGGCCCCTCTGGTCCTACTCCCTCGTTTAGCAGAGCGCCCTGTTTCAAGGGCGGGCTTGGGAGTCTGGGGGCCTGCATCACACACCCCGCAGTCGCAGGACAGCCAAGGGCTGACCCACGACCCCAGTGCTCCGGGCTAGAAAGGCCCCATCACTGGCCTCTGGGAAGGGCCCTGGCTTCCAAGGATTGCCTGGCTTGCCTTCCATCAAGCACTTCCATCTAGGGACCCTCTACGAGCTCTGGCCCTGCTAACCCCCTCTCAACCTTCCTCCTGCAGGACCGGGGAAAGCACCAGCAACAAGCAATTCCTTTCATCTGTATCAGGATAATCTGCCAGGGAGGCCAGGAGGGAGTCTTCCCCTTCCCCAAGGGAGGCTGTGGGGGAGGCTAGAGCTAGTGAAGTGAGGACTCAGGGCCAGCCTGCCAGTGGGGAGGAGCTGGGGGGCAGATCTGGGGGGGTGGGGTGGGGCGGGGCTGTTTCTTCTGCCCGCTGTTCCTGGCTTGGCCTTCGGGCAGGTGCGTGTCTTGCCTTGGAAACTGCTAGTGCAAGGAAGGGGTGAAGGCCAGAGAGACACCCCTGCTCCAAAGACTTGGAGTGCCGCTCTCGGGAGTGGGGGGTGCCAGAGAGGAACCCGGATTCACTTAGGAGAGGGGAGGAAGGAGCGAGCGGATGTGGGGCAGAAGCAGCCCTGCCAGAGTCCAAGGAGTCCTGACTGACCTGCCCTCTTTTGCCCTCTCCCAGGACATCATGGTGGCCTCCCTTCTGGAGGTGGGGCCGACCCTCCTCCTCCTACTTGCCATGGTCACTTGAGGTGGGCGCTTGAGGAGTAGTGGGTCTGTGTCTGTTGGGGAGGCAACCTTTGGACACGGCAGCCAGAAGGAGGGGGCCGCTCTGGGAGGAGAGGAGGAAGCAGCGAAGACGAAGGGGGTCGCCGGACAATGAGCGGCCCCAGCCCAAGGGAGGGAGGCTGCTGTGTCCTGGGCGTGGGGGGGGCCCTTTGCCTGAGCAGGGAGTGGGGAGGGGAGCTCACTTAGCCCCCCTCCCTGGCAGCACAGAGTCTCATGCTGGCCCTTCCTTCCTTCCTGCCAGCAAATTCCATCCGACGTTCAGCGCTCCACTGCGGCGGTCCTTGGAGACCTGGGGGCTGCGGCTGGTCCTGGGCCGCCCCTCAGTCCCAGGAGAGGAGGGGACCCAGGTACGCCAGAGGCCCATCCCCCTGCTGGGGAGAGGGGGGGCGAGGTGCCTGCTGGGTATTCTCGGGACGACCGAGACGCAGCTCCTGGATGGACCGAGAGGCAGCAGAGCAGGAAGAGGCCGCGGAGACAGGGTCCCTCTTGGAGTCCTGGCTCCAGGGGCCTGATTCCAGCAGGAGAGGGACAAGGGGGCCTTGGTGGCTCTCCGTGCAGGGTAGTGGGGCGGTCGGCAGACCCTCACTGGCTCCCTCTTCCTTCTAGGCTCCAGGGGACGCTGGGGCGGAGAGCCTCCTTGCAATGCTGTTCGGTCTTCTCCGAGAGGACCCATCTGCTGGGCACCTGGCCTCCCTCTTGGAAGAAAGTGGCAGGAGAGGAGACAGTGTTGGATGGAGGCCCCCTTGGAGGCTGGGGGCACAGACTGGCCCAGCACTCCTCCCTGTCTTCCTCCCCCTCCCATCCTGCCAAGCGCTCCAGGACTGCCAGGGGGATTTCTGATGCTCACAGCATCCCAGTAGGGGGAAGAGGAGGCTGAGGAACAGCCACGGGCCCCGAGCGCCCCCCTCTGTTGCAGCGTGCCTCCCCTGGGCCCCGTGTGCTCAGCCCATCCCTGCGCCGGTGCCACCTTGGCCAGCCAGGTTGGCAGACGACTGCCTCGGTCTCTCTGCCCGAGGATGCGAGCAGAGGGTGTGCGCGGGCAGCGATCCCACGGGGAGGGGGTGGCAGGGCCTGCTCCCGGGGGGTTTGTGCGCATCGGAGTAAAGTCCTGGGTGGGCCAGGCTTCCAGCAGTCTGGCAAGGAGGCCGTGCTGTGGGCCGGCCCGCAACGCTGAGACTGAGGTGCTGCTTCCTTCCACAGCAACTCGTCTACTGGGCCCAGGTAGACTGGGAGGCGCCCAGGCACCGGTCCATAAAGCTGTCATCTTTGGACCTCCTGGAAGCCATGACGCAGCTCCCCTCCATTACCGTCAGTCCTCCCCCCCCCCACCCCCACCCAGCTTGGCGTGGCTTGTGTCCGAGGGGTGCCGAGCAGAGCGTTTGGGAAGTGGGCTGCCCGACCTTCTAGGATCTTTGGGAGGCAGCCCGCAGGGACTGGCTCCTCCGGCTCCCAGAAGAGTCCTTCCGAATGCTGGGGAGTCTGACCCTGGGACATTCTCCTCTCTCTGCCAAGATGGCCCCCTTGGCTCTGGGGCGGGGCCAGGGAGGGGGCAATTCAGAGGGTTCTGAGTTCCAGTGCTACTCGGGGATTTGCAAGAGAGGCCTCTTTGTTTCCTTCCCTCTAGATCTTGGAGGGCGATGGGCTGGGCTCCCTAGTGGTGCAGCTGGCCGTCTCCCTGGCCGACCCGGAAGAAAGCATCCGGGAGAAGGCCAGGGAGGTAATGAGCCAGCTGCTCACGATGCTCCTTCGCCGGCGGGGTGAGTGAACTGGAGCCCCCCTTCCCCTGGAGCCAGGCCCCTCCGTTGGGGTCCCTCTTGGAGGGCCTTGGCTCGGCCTCACCTCCCCGTCACAGCACTAGAGCTGCTTCTGTCAACCGCTGAGAGAGATGCATTTCTGGACGAGGCTCTTCCCGCGTGTCCCACGGGCCCCAGCCACTCTGCCCGCCTGAGAGGCGGAGACAGGCACAGCTGAGCCAGGACAGTCCCTTGCAAGAGGGTGGGGGGCTCCGAGACCCTTGCCTCCAGCGCAGGTCCCGCCTGCAGGCCAGAAAGAAGCACAGCTGTTCTGTGCGGGACGTGTCCGCTTCAGCTCCTGCCGTCTCTTTGTCAGGGCTCCGAGGGAAGCGCCCACGCCTTGTTTGGGCGAAGGACCCCGAGCGACCTTGGCGGGCAAGCATGTTCAACCTGGTCAGCATCTGTGAGGTGAGGAGAGCCTTCTGTGGCAGGACGGGCAAAGGGGCCTTTGTTTCTCCAAGGGAGGCACCTGGGGGATCCTTTGGGCACTGGTGGGAAGCAGGACCCTGGACAAGCGTCCCTGGCCGCAGCTCCTTCCCTCCTGGTTTCCCTGGCCCCACAAGGCACCTGTCCCAGCCTGGGAGGGGGGTTGTTTTGAGTCTCTTTCTGGGGAGGGGGCTGGGCTGTGTGGAGGACGGGGGCCAGGCCTTGGCCTTGGGCGAGGCAGGAGAGGACTGAATGGCTGACTTGTTGATTTCAGCTGTTCTGGAACCACCTCAGCATAGGACAGCAGAGCTCATTCCGAGAGGCCGCCCTGCAGCACGCCCTGCTGCTGCTGGGACGAAGGTGGGCCAGGGAGGCAGGCCTCATCCTGCTCTACAGTTCCATTGGCCAGGCAAGACCCCTCCTGGAAGAGCAGGATGTGAGTGGATCATGGGGGAAGCACCCCTGGGGGGTGGGTGGGGGGCACGGTGGAAACCCCCAGCCCTGGGCACACTCCAGAGGGAGCTCATTTCAGCTATTGCCCCCTTTCCCCAGGAGGACTACTTAAAAGGAGACCTGGCCCACCTCCTCTACGACCTGCAAATGGGCAGGTAGGTGCCAAAAGAAATCCAGGCCCTCGTCCAAAGGACAGGGAAGGCCTCTTTCCAGGGGCTCAGTGGTGAGGACGGGACCGTGGCCTCGGGAGTGCCACCCGGGCCCAACCTGCTCTTCTTCCATACCAAGCAAGCCGAGGGTTGCCCTGTTTCCCCTGGAGGTGGCCGCAAGTGCCATGCAAGAGGCTGGGCTTTGAAATGCCCACCTGACCAAAGAGGGATCTTTTGAGAAAAGCCCTTCCGGTTCACCTGCCGCTTTGGGACGCCAACCTCTGGTGCCTCTGGCAGAGCCCAGTCCCAGAGATCTGGCAGGAGGGTAATGCTGCCTTCCTTCTCTTCCGCCCTTGCAGGTCGCCCTTGAAGCCCCACCTCTGCGCGGGGAAAGAGGGCTCCTCTTGCTGCTGCTGCTGGGTGTGTTCCAGGCTTCCGAGTTCTGATCCTGCTCAGACTGAACGCCAGGGAACGATGGAAGTCAGGGCAGATGGGGAAAAGAAAGGGGCTGTCTGCAGAAAGGGGAGGCTGTGAATCTCCAGCCTCACATCCGGCCTGGAGGCGGGAGCTGCCATGGGGGCAAGGGTCTCGGAGCCCCCCACCCTCGGCCCAAACAATGGCTTGTAACGTCACGCCTTTCCGCAGAGCCACAGTGGAATGTGCGAAAGATCCACTTGGTTTCCTCAACTATGGAGTGGGTGACAGCCAAAAGCTCTTCTTCCCCGTGAAAGGTGTTCCAGGTGGAGTGGGACTGCAGGCTGGGGATGAAGCTGAGTTTTCAGCCAGCCTCCACCAACGCCAGGAAAATGCAGGGCCTGTAACACCGTGGGGCGCGTTCGTGAAGGCGCTGAGGCTGTTAGCAGCTCCCCGTCCTGAGAGGCGTGTTAATCGTTCAAAGAGCATTATCTTGGATGATGCCGGCGCTCCCGGCCTAACTGTTCTCCGTCAGCCAAGGGGACCGGATCATTCAAAGGGGTTTGTTGCAGAGAGAAAGTTTCGTCAAGCTGGTGTTATCGACCAACCGGCCTCAAAGCAAATCACTACACACAAGCAAGTGGGGAGATGTGATGAAGGCTACTGAATATTGCTGTATTCATCCCTTCCAAATGGGAAGGAGCGAAGGCACCAGTTTTAACACCTTCCTCGTGTTACGTTTCAAAATAAATGAATGAAACAGTTTGAAAATGTGCACAGGTCCGCCCTGGCGACCCCAAGGGGGCACCTTATAGGATCACGTTTTAGAAGCTGTTTGAGTGCTGCATTTAACGCAACTGGTCACTGCAACTCTACTTTGCCTCCTCAAGGAAACCTTATCGAAAGTTCTACTCTGGTAGACCTTATGAACTTCTGCACTGAAAAGATGTATTTTTCCTTAGTTTACTTCTGCCAAGGCCTGATGCCTTAGCTCTCAGGTGCTTTACCCTCTCCAAGATAGGGGAGGATAATTTCCTGTTCATTCGTCTCCAGTTTTGAGGACCATATGTGGATGAATGTAGTCACTCTTGATATACAATCCTGTATGAGCACTCAAACGAGTCCCTTAAGTTGGTGGCCAAATGTTAAAATGCGCCTTAAGTTGATGGCCCTTAAGTTGATGGCCAAATGTTAAAATGTCTTTTAAGTTGATGGCCCTTAAGTTGATGGCCAAATGTTAAAATGCGCCTTAAGTTGATGGCCCTTTAGTTGGTGGCCAAATGTTAAAATGTCTTTTAAGTTGATGGCCCTTAAGTTGGTGGCCAAATGTTAAAATGCGCCTTAAGTTGATGGCCCTTTAGTTGGTGGCCAAATGTTAAAATGCGCCTTAAGTTGATGGCCCTTTAGTTGGTGGCCAAATGTTAAAATGTCTTTTAAGTTGATGGCCCTTAAGTTGGTGGCCAAATGTTAAAATGCGCCTTAAGTTGATGGCCCTTTAAGTGGTGGCCAAATGTTAAAATGCGCCTTAAGTTGATGGCCCTTTAGTTGGTGGCCAAATGTTAAAATGCGCCTTAAGTTGATGGCCCTTTAGTTGGTGGCCAAATGTTAAAATGCGCCTTAAGTTGATGGCCCTTTAGTTGGTGGCCAAATGTTAAAATGTCCCTTAAGTTGATGGCCCTTTAGTTGGTGGCAAAATGTTAAAATGTCCCTTAAGTTGTTGGCCCTTTAGTTGGTGGCCAAATGTTAAAGTGTCCCTTAAAATTATTACTACTATTGTTTTTGTTGCCTTTTGTACGCTTCCACCTGTGTGTTTCTGTTTCTGTTTCTCTTGTCTTCTCTTATTTTAATCAAATAAAGTATTTTTAAAGAGTTATGCCTGAAGTGAAAACTTTTTTGTTGTTGTTGCAGCCAGCACCCAGTGTGCTGCAAAGCAGGGCGGCCACGGCCCCTTTCTAGTAATAGTCCAAATGATCTCTGTCCTCACTTTGGTCTGTGCCCAGCTCTGGGGTGTTTCCACCGTGCCTCCCACCCCCCAGATTGCTTCACCGATCTCAAGGGTGGGGTAAAAGTCATGTAAATGACTAGAGATTTTAAACCCCAATCTGGCCAAGGAAACTGGCTGTCTAATCTAAATGTCTGAAGTCTGGCTGGGGTTGCTCAGTGGTGATGGCAAGGCATTCGGTTCATGCTCAGACCCGTTGTCAGCCAGTAGAAAGTTAGGCAGAAAACAAGACGAGTTATAACATCAAGGGACATTCACTGAAGGTTTAGAAAAGACTCTGTGCCGGGAGCCCCCGATGCTTGGCGCCCAGGGGCCTTGGTTGGTGCACGCATAAATAAGACAAAAGTGATGCCCAGTGGAAAGCGCCCTCCCAAAACATCGTGGCCGATAAACGGAAACAGATTAGAACAAGAGGCCCACCAGATGCCCTAGAGCAGTGATGGCGAACCTTTTCGAGACCGAGTGCCCAAATTGCAACCCACTTATTTATCACAAAGTGCCAACACGGCAATTTAACCTAAATATTGAGGTTTTAGTTTAGAAAAAACGGTTGGCTCCGAGGCGCACGTTACTTGGGAGTAAGCTTGGTGAAGCAACCATGCAATGCTTCGAACGGGTGAATCACGACCCTCAGAAGCAAGGCCCATTGCCAGAAACTGAGCTTACTCCCAGGTAAAGGATCGTGCCCAGGCTAGCCTAGATGTGTGTGTGGGGGTGTGTGATTTTCCGCCCGCCCCCCACATGATGAACTTTGTGCACGTGTGCCCACAGAAAGGGCTCTGAGTGCCACCTCTGGCACCCGTGCCATAGGTTCGCCATCACTGCCCTAGAGGGACAGAAGAAGGCCTCCCAGCGCTGGGATCACTGTTGCCAGCTCCAGGCAGGGTAATACCTGGAGATTTGGGGGGGGGGGGAGTGGAGCATCTTGAAGACTGGAAACCTTTAGTCCTAGCCCCACTTCCCACAAGTTCACTTTTGAGACTAGGTTTGTCCCAAGGATTGGGGTCCCAAATCACTCAAGCCGTCCAGAGAACTCCAGCTGCGCATTATCGGCTCTGACTGAATGGTTTCCCCTCCCACGAACCAGTGCCGGACAGCAGGGGCCTACTTCTGACACTCCCAGCTCCAGGGGC
>NC_059432.1:4625739-4648500 GCF_021028975.2 Sphaerodactylus townsendi | reverse complement strand
ATTATTATTATTATTATTATTATTATTATTATTATTATTATTATTATTATTGTAGATTTCACAGCTGCCAGATCTTTAGCTGGTTGTTGGCCTTCATTACAATTCGAGCCTCACGAAGTTGTATCTGCGTAGTATTCGTGCGGATCCCAGTAGGGCTGCCTTCTGAATTTGACACATGTTAATTTTGTCAATTCGAAGATGTTTTAAGTGCTGCCCTAGTGTTTTTGGGATGGCGCCCATTATTATTGTTGTTGTTGTTGTTGTTGTTGTTGTTGTTGTTGTTGTTGTTAGATTTATTAGACCACCCTACCCCCGAAGAGCTCAGTGGTATGTGTGTAAAGTGAATATAGTTACAAACTATTTTGTAGCTGCTTCACTCCCTCTTTCTGCCACGGCCAACTCCAAAATGAATGGTACATGTGATGGACATTTTTGAGTCTACTATTCCAGTGTATCAGTGTGTGTGTTACCCATGCCTGTCAATGGCTGCCACGTTGTTTGGAACCCGGCCATTCTGCAAATCTTCATTTGTTCTCAGCCTCATGGGCATTGCAGTTCACTCCCCTCTGGCAACAGAACATGGGTTTTTTAAAAGGTCTGCATGCCTAGGAAAAGATGCGACTTACCATTTGTTTCTGATGGGATCCAGTGGCGTAGGAGGTTAAGGGATCCAGGGAGCAGCAGTGGAATAGGAGGTTAAGAGCTCGTGTATCTAATCTGGAGGAACCGGGTTTGATTCCCAGCTCTGCCGCCTGTGGAGGCTTATCTGGGGAGTTCAGATTAGCCTGTGCACTCCCACACACGCCAGCTGGGTGACCTTGGGCTAGTCACAGCTTCTCGGAACTCTCTCAGCCCCACCTACCTCACAGAGTGTTTGTTGTGAGGGGGGAAGGGCAAGGAGATTGTCAGCCCCTTTGAGTCTCCTGCAGGAGAGAAAGGGGGGATATAAATCCAAACTCTTCTTCTTCTTCTTCTTCTTCTTCTTCTGTGCAGGACATGCAGCAGGTTGTGGGCAGATTCTCTGAAAGCCCCACAGAGTACAAAGTCCCCCTAGCACATTTTCTCCCCGTGGCAGTGAGTATGACTGATCAACAGCAACACGTTCATTATTGCTCGGCCATGTGTTTCGCATGTGTTGCACATGCGCAGCTATGCAGGTGAAGCTGATCATATTGTGGGACAATCGGCATGGCTGCGTGGGTCCATTTCTCTGTGCCTGTGCAGCTACGCATGTGTTGCAGGAAATTAAAAAGAAAGAGAGAAGTGTCTCTGTGCAATGTTGTGAAAGCAACCCAGATTGTTTCCGTGGCCTCCAATCGCTCCCTGGACAGGTGAAGGGCACACATGTGAACGGGGAAAAGGAAAACAGGTTCCTATATAACAACTGCAACAACTGCTATAGATATGCTGTGTGGAATCCACCCCTGACTCATTGGAAGGCAGCTTCAAGCATGCTCTTTAGGTTTGCCAGGGTCCCAGTGGCGGAGCTACAGGGGGGAGAGCTATAAGGGGGCATACTCCTGCCCAGCTACGGTGACTGCAGGCTCCTGTTGGGGGCGAGGTACTCCCTGCTCCAAGGCTCCTTCCCCTGGCACCAACCAGCTGGCTGGAGGGAGAATTATCAGCAGGAAAACTTGCAATGTGGCAAGGTCACTTTTGGTGCTCACTGGAAGTTGCCAGCAACACATGGATTTGGGTAAAAGCTCTGTGAAAAATAAGAAGGCCTCTGCCATACAGTTTTTGCCCAAATACCCAACTGCCCTTGCATGACTGGCCATGTGATGGTATCAGTGCCCAGGGTGCACTCCGGCTGAAATCCCACTGAAAATTTAATCTAGATGCAACCAAGTTTCAAAAGAATCAGCACCTTTTCATCCAGGTTCCAACATCCTCACTGCATCATGTTTCTAGTGAAGACCTCTAGGCATGCCCCTTGGGGTGGGTGGGGGGTGAATACTGTCAGGGGTGCAATTAAGTTAGCAGTACCAAAATTTCAGAGTATCTTTAGGAGACCCAAAAGCTTAGGCCTATCTTTGCGGCCATTAATTCCACCCCCCACCACCACCCCTTTCCCCCTACTGATTGCCAGGGGGTACCCAGGCTATTGTCCATATATGACAATGGGATGGAAAACTAGATGAACTATCTTGACTGGGGATTTTACAAGCAGCAGTAACTTCCCACATTGGTTATTGGAGGAGGCATCTGACTGCAGAGGTGCCCAGAGAAAAGCTGAGTCTGCCATCACTGACGTAGGTATAGATTTTTAGGAGGGGTTCAGGGGGTGGGGCCACACCCCCTGTGGGTGTGGCCACACCTCCCCAAGCCCTGCCCCGGCCTCAGTGCTTATAAAAGCAGCTCTCCCAGGCCAGGGATGGCAGACTCCCCTCCCCTGCCCACCCACCCCCCACTGGCATGGCTCCCAGGCAGCAGCCGTCAGTCCCTTCTGCCCTCCCCTTCGGGCAGAGGTGTAGCTAGGGAAAATGGAGCCTGGTGCAAAATCTGAGTTTTGTGGGGCCCCCACATGGGCAGCCACTGTGATGCTGGAATCCACCCCCAAACAGCATCACTTTCAATGGTGTTTAAACTTGGGAGCCCAGATTCTCCTTTTAAATCCACCTTGAAGGGAGAAATTGGGGTCCCCAGTTAAAACAACATTGAAAGTGATGCTGTTTTGGGGTTGAATCTCCCCCACCCTGAAACAGCAGGAAACCTGGAAACCTCAGATTCTCCCTTTAAATCCATGCCGGAGAGGGAGGATTTAAAAAGGAGAATCTGGGGAAATTTGGAGGGTGCCTGCTG
Organism: Sphaerodactylus townsendi; assembly: GCF_021028975.2. Lineage (NCBI taxonomy): Eukaryota > Metazoa > Chordata > Lepidosauria > Squamata > Sphaerodactylidae > Sphaerodactylus > Sphaerodactylus townsendi. The sequence goes on along the minus strand of NC_059432.1, from coordinate 4,645,698 downwards.
TCAGGGGTGAAATTGTTAAGCTAGCAGCACCAAACTTTCAGGGTATCTCCAGGAGACTCTCCTTCTGATACCACCCAGGTTTGGTGAAGTTTGGTTCATGGGGTCCAAAGTTATGGACACTCAAAAGGGTAGCCCCATCTCCTATTAGCTCCCATTGAAAACAATGGGGATGGGGCACCCCTTTATGGACTCCATAACTTTGGACCCCCTGAACCAAACCTCACCAAACCTGGGTGGTATCATCAGGAGAGTCTCCCAACAAATCCCTGAAATCTTGGTGCTGCTAGTCTAAAAGCTGCACCCCCTGCAAGCCAAAAAAAATACAAGAAACCCACAAACGGGTGGGCAGAGCTTCAGATGTGTAATGGGGGGTGGGAATTGAACCCGAGGGAACCCCCCCCCCCGTTACCTATGTCCTTGTCTGCCATCAAAAATAGCAGTTTCATGAAGCTGCTGTGGTGCTGGGGGATGTTTGCTCCATCATCCAGGGACTGAGAAGATTACATTTTCTAGCCAAGGAGCTGCAGAAATGGCGGGGGGTGGGGGTGGGGACAAAATATTTGTCACAAACTTGACTTATTTACCAAAACACCACTTTGGGCCATAAACCACTACTGCACGAACACGAAACTGCTTGCCACAATGCATCACACAATGACACTGGCGGCAAGTCAGCCAGAGGGCTTAATTCAAGTGCCAATAAAGTGTTCAGTACCCTGAGCTTGTTCCACGCATGGGGCCAAGGAGTCTGGTAAGTTGGGCCAATTTTTATGCCTCCTCCTCCACAACTGTCTTACTGTCTCCAATCCATTTTGTTGTTTTTGTTACCCAAGAACTAAACAAATTAGGAGCCAGCAAGGAATTGAAGGGGTGGGTGGGGAGGAGAGCAATTCCCCTGTGCCCCCTAAATGTATCTATTTATTCATTGGATTTCTTGGCCACTCCCCCCTGTTGCAACAGGCTTAGAGCGGCTTAGAACCTTCTCTTCATAAAAACCAGTAAAACCAAAATAAGTCAGGACACCCTAAGACAGTGGTGGCGAACCTATGGCACGGGTGCCAGAGGTGGCACTCAGAGCCCTCTCTGCAGGCATGTGAGCACAGAGTTCGTCGTGTGGGGAGGGCGGAAAATCGTCCCCCCACCCACACATTTAGGGTGGCCTGGGCCGCTGGGCATGACATGTAGGTAACCCTGTTAAGGGCTGTTAAACCCCATTGATTTTCATGGGAAGAACTAAAGCGCAATCCTTTACCTGGGAGTAAGCTTGGTTGCTGGCAATGGGGCTTGCTTCTAAACCCTCCTAGTGATTCACCCATTGGAAGAGTTGCACGGTTGCTTCAAAGCAAAGCCACTGACTACCACCAAGCTTACTCCCAAGTAATGCGCGCCTTGGAGCCAACCATTTTTTCTAAACTAAAACCTCAGTATTCAGGTTAAATTACCGTGTTGGCACTTTGCAATAAATAAGTGGGTTTTGGGTTGCAGTTTGGGCACTTGGTCTCGAAAAGGTTCGCCATCACTGCCCTAAGATGCTATTCAGCAAAGCATGGAACTATCTAAACCTAAGTACGTTTCCTAAATGCCTATAACGAAAACAACCAAAAGAGGGAAACTTTTGGTGACCACTTCTGGCCCCCTTCATGCTGGTAATTACTGATCATTGATCACTGACCCATAATTGTATGTTTTTAATGTTCAGCATTCACGATCGTAAGTGATAATGTGCAGGGAACAGTTTGTGAGATGTCCTCTTTGGAAAACTCTTTTCCCTGAAAGCTTCAGTGTTAAATTTGAATATTGTGTATATTACTCTAGGTTCTGGAAATTTCTCATTTTATTTTATTGTTTTCATTTCATTTTATTTGTTTATTGATGAAATTTATGTCCTGCCTTTCTGCCCAGTTTTTGCCACCAAGATGGATAATGACTAAAAGCAAAATGTTATAAGACCACACTAGACAGGAGAAAGGGGTCACTAGGGGAACAAAAATTGGAATAAGAAGTCTTCAACAGGAGGACAAGCAGATATCCATGAAGAGGAGACTGTTCTTGTGTCTTTTCCAGTCACTTTTGTCCGCCCATAATATGATTAAGGTACCACAGCCTCAGTTTAGGCATTTTACCTTCTAGGGCAGTGATGGTGAACCTTTTCGAGACCGAGTGCCCAAACTGCAACCCAAAATCCACTTATTTATCGCAAAGTGCCAACACGGCAATTTAACCTGAATACTGAGGTTTTAGTTTTTTAAAAAACGGTTGGCTCCGAGGCGTGCGTTACTCAGGAGTTAGCTTGGTGGTAGTCAGTGGGGTTTAACAGCGCTTAACAGGGTTACCTACACTGCTTCCCCAAAACTGGGTCTTAGGTTTAATGCTAATAATCGAGCCTAGCGGCCCAGGCCAGCCTAGATGTGTGGGAGGGCACTCTGTTTGCGTGTGCCCACTGTTCTAGGGAGAGTTCAGACTTGATTTGTGTGTTGAACATGTGCAGCCAATTGGATTGTGGCGTGGCTGTGAGGGTTCGTTTCTGCATCTGTTCACAGGTATGCATTGCATTGCAAACAAATCTTTAAAAAGAGAAGCATTTCCAGGCGAAGGTGCAAAAGCAACCCAAATTGCTTCCAGGGGCTCCAGTCGCTTTCTGAAGACATGCATGCAAATGAGAGGAAGGAAAAGGGGCTCATTTATAATGACTGCAACTTGTTATAAATATGCTGTGTAGAATTCGTGTCGTGTGGACAAATACTTAATTAGCAGAGTTAATGCAATAATGAGGCAGAGACCAGTTGCTTTACTGAAATAAAGTTTACTTACTACAGGGAAGGGAAACTTGGAAGACAAAACAATAAATATCTTTCTTACTAGCTAGCACCAACAGCCAGCTTGCTGCTTAGACTATTACATGGCTACTACTATGGATAGAGTGAACTGAACTGAACACGTGCAGAGTGCAACACAAAGAAGATATATCTAAAGCCTACGTGCAGACCTGCATGTAGCCCACCCAACCAATAGGTATGAATTACCTGGTCACTGACTTCTGACCTCACTAACTAATTAGCATGCCACAATTAACTCCTTCATTACTGGATTGTGTTACTGGCGCTTGCCAAATCCCATCAATTCGCCAATGAGCTCAGTATACCGCAGTTTCCCATGTCTTGGAGACATGACTGCGCAGAATCCCATTTCCCCTTCTACGCTATTCAGTAACCGTCCATGACAAGATTCATATCCGTCAGCATCCAAGGATTTTATGTGCAAATACTTCTGATTAAACCGTGGACCCCTTTTTTATTTCTGTGTCATGGTTCATCTGGGAAAAAAAAGGGTGCTAAAGCAAAAAATCTTTTTGGGTGACACTTCTGAAGGATGAGACTGTCACCCTTTCCTGCTGTAGGTAAGAGTAATTACTGCCTGCAAACGCTTCAGACACACTTGACATTGCATTGCGCTCCGTCCCCGTCTGAGGCAAACGCTTTTGAGGCGCCAAGGCTGGGCCACGGGTTTCCTAGGGCGTTTTCGCACACACTGTTTGTTGCAGATCTGGCATGTGAGGTCGTGGGGGGGGGGGGGGGGGTTTGGGGGGGGAGGGGGCTGGGGGGGGGGGGGGGGATGGGGGGGTTGTGGGGGGTGGTAGGGGGGGGGGGGTGGGGGGAGGAGGGTGGGGGGGGGGGGGGTGGGGGGGGGGGGGGGGGGGTGGGGGGGGTGGGGGAGGCGGGGGGTGGGGGGGGGGGGGGGTGGGGGGGGGGGGGTTTGGGGGGGGGGGGGTTGGGTTGGGGGGGGGGTGGGGGGGGTGGTGGGGGGGGGGGGGGGGGGGGGGGGGGGGGGTGTGGGGAGGAGGGGGGGGGGGGGGGAGGGGGGGGGTGTGGGGGGGGTGGGGTGGGGGGGGGGGGGGGGGGGGGGGGGGGGGGGGGGGGGGGGGGGGGGGGGGGGGGGGGGGGGGGTGGGGGGGGGGGGGGGCTGGCAAGGACTGATGGGAATTGTAGTCCATAACATCTGGAGTGCCAAAGGTTCGCCACCACGGCCCTAGAGGTTTACCTGCTCTCTTGATGTTTAAGTAGCAGGTTAAACCATTTTTGTTTCCTTAGCTTGAATTTCATTCCTCTTTTAAATTGGTTACTTTAATAATCTTTACAGTTAGCGTTTCCGGCATTCTTTGTGTTACAGTAAACCTGGCCTGCTTTTTGTTGCCCGGTGGTCTCTGTTAATGTGCTATTGGTTATTTGGCTGCCAGCTTGGTATGGCTGTTATTGTTGACTGGGTTGGGTTTGACTGTTTTCGTTTTACCTTTGCTATTTGCTGCTTATTGATTTGTGGACACTGGGGTGGATAACAGTGGTAACTTCTACTCATGGAAGCCACTTCAGTTAGCTGAGTGGATCTTCTCTGCCTCTTCTGCCTTGCTGCTGCTTACTGATTGGTCTGAAATGCTACTTTTGGAAAATTAGGGATTCCCCCATCCAGTGGTGGGATCCAAAAATTTTAGTAACAGGTTCCCATGGGGGTGGGATTCAAACTGTGGCATAGCACCAATGGGGCTGGGCCGGGCATGATGGGGGTGGGGCTGGACATTCCAGGGGCGGGGCATTCCTGGGTGGGGCTGTGGCAAGGACGCAGCCGCTGTGCCAGTCCTTGGGCGGGAAACAAATGCACGCAGGCGCAGGCTGTCACGCACGCCGGTGCACCTCCTGCTAGACTGCTTCAAGTTCTGCGCGCTACTGCTGAGAGGAGGGGCGTAACTAAGGCAAAAATCACGTGGCAAAATCACCAATTAGTAACCCCCTCTCGGCACACACAAATAATTAGTAACTTACTCTCGGGAACCTGTGAGAACCTTCTGGATCCCACCTCTGCCCCCATCCCAGAAAAGCATCAGGGAATCAGCTAAAACTGCCTCCTTTGCATGAGAAGAAATTACAATCAGAATGGCTTCCTTGCGTTCCCTGAGTGAAAAAGCAACCCGATGAATCGTGTCCCAAATGCATCGGATGAAAAGGGAGATACCAGTTCCAGGCAAATAATGTTGCTGTTGTGGGTGCAGAGTGGTTGGTGTTGTTAGAACTATCCTCCCCCCCACCCTGGAAAGTTTTAGAAAGTTAATGATGAAGCAAAACGTTTGTATTGCTGCCAAGTGATGTTTCCTCAGCTGAATGTCATCAAAAACGAGGAGGAAATAAAAGACGCCGTTCCATCAGCAACATTAACCTTGGCTTTGCACCCACGAACACGCATTCCTTGTCCCCTTTTTTCCCCCTCGAAACATCCTCCTTCGCCATAAAATGGATGCTATAAAACCTACAGGATGTTCTACTCGGCTGCATCAGTGTTGCTCTTGGCCTCTTGCATTTTCCTTTTTTCTTTGCTGGTCTTAATTTGGGAGCTAAAGTTTATATTGTTAGTTTTGCATCAGCACCAATTTGAAATGGAGGGGGAACATCTGGTTTGGTTTTAAACTGTCAATCCAAAATGGAAACCGGGCCACATCTGAATAGCAGTCACAAATCACGGCCAACTGCATACGTATCTGCCCTCGGGGGTGTCTGTGTTTTCATTTAAAAATACAGGCACCCCTATGGAGGAACCATGGAATGAAATAGAATCGGGCACAGTTCAGTAGTAGAATGTGAAGAAATCTGGTATTGTGGCCTCGGAAGTAGACTTAGGCAATCTGACCCCCACAAAGGAGAGGACGGATTCCTTCTGTCTTTTCTGCCAGGTCAGTTCCACTGATGGAAAAGACAGAGGGCGGGGCCGTTTGGGCCTCTTCGGCTTCTTCACCCAAATAGTTATCAAACCAACTTTCTTGGTACTGGGAAGGACTACAAGGGAAAGGAGGTGGAGTTGCTGACTTCTAGGCAGATCTGGAATTACCAGGTTTTAAAAGGGGCTTGGACAGATTTATGGAGGAGAAGTCGATCTCTGGCTACCAATCTTGATCCTCCTTGATCTGAGATTGCAAATGCCTTAGGGAGCAGCAGTGGCGTAGGAGGTTAAGAGCTAGTGTATCTAATCTGGAGGAACCGGGTTTGATTCCCAGCTCTGCCGCCTGAGCTGTGGAGGCTTATCTGGGGAATTCAGATTAGCCTGGGCACTCCCACACATGCCAGCTGGGTGACCTTGGGCTAGTCACAGCTTCTCGGAGCTCTCTCAGCCCCACCTACCTCACAGGGTGTTTGTTGTGGGGGGGGGAGGGCAAGGAGATTGTAAGCCCCTTTGAGTCTCCTGCAGGAGAGAAAGGGGGGATATAAATCCAAACTCCTCCTCCTCCTCCTCCTCCTCCTCCTCTTCTTCTTCTTCTTCTTCTTCTTCTTCTTCTTCTTCTTCTTTAGCAGACACATCCTGCCTGTGAGCTCCCAAAGGCACCTGGTGGGCCACTGCGAGTAGCAGAGAGCTGGACTGGATGGACTCTGGTCTGATCCAGCTGGCTTGTTCTTATGTTCTTATGTTCTTACCACTGCTTCCAGATGACAGGGATCAGTTCCCTTGGAAAACATGGCTACTTCATAAGGCAGACACTCTGGCATTATGCTCCACTGAGATTCCTCCCCTCCCTTAACCCCCCTTTTCAGGTTTCACCCCCAAAGTCTCCTAGGAAAAGAGGACACAGGAAAGATCTGTTCTCTTTGTGTTCACAGATCAAAGGAGCCAAGCCAGAAATTGGGGTGCAAAATGTTTACTCATGTACATTGCCTGACACATAGCCAACTTGCATAGTTAAGACCAGCAAATTAAGACCAGCAGCTTGCATAGTATTCTGATGCAATCTCATTAATTGTGTGTTCTCTGATTGGATATGTCTTGTAATCAGGGGATGCAACCCAGATTTTTTTGGGCAAAATGTTTATTCATGTATATTGCCTGACTGTCAGGGGGACACGAATCTGAGTAAACAAAATATAATCTTGAAACAATGTAACCACCAGATATAACCAATGAATGCCTCTGTGATATGTGTAGCCAGCCTGCTATATGTCACCATTGCCATCTGTGCATTCTTTCCTTGACCTATGCTTTATGGCTTTGCATGCTTTGTAGCAAACTAGACATCCCCTGCATCTCCTGTCCTGTCAGAAAAGAGTTACAACTGTTATCTTGTTGTGCGCAGAAGAGCAGGTGGCTCCTTTGCTATCTGTTGCTGACCCTGGGGCAGTCTTAGGGCGTTTCCTCACTTACCTCAACCAAAGGTTGCTGCGTGCACCATTTCTGGCGTGTGCCCAGGCTTCCCCACGACCCTGCGCCGTTTCAAAAGGTACCAGGAATGCCGCATGCTGAGGGGGCGCGACAGTGGCAGCGTTGGGGCGGCTGCGTTGTTGCCGCCCCTGTAGTGGGGAGTGCCGGGGGACCCCACGCTACTTGAGGAGAGTAGCGTGGGGCTTAAGGTAAGTGGGGAAAGGCCCTTAGATTCAGAGGCTGCCTCTGGAAGTTGGGAGAGGGGATTTGTTAGGGGATATATGGGTCTGTCAATGCCAGTTTCTTTAGAACTAGCTTTGCCAAGTATGGTGCTTGCTCGGATGTCCGTCTGGATGTCCGTCTGCCTCCAGCCTCCCCCGACTGAGACTGTCATGGGGAGAGAAGAAGAGAGACCAAGGGAGGGAATGGCAACCAGCCCCCCCAGCCCCAGCTGGGGAACAGGCAAACCACGCTGCACCGATGACCACCAGCTGGGAAAAGGGCCAGCCCAAACAGGCCCCAGACGTCTCGCAGGGAGGGACCACCCCAAGGTCGCAGTGGGTGCTGTGTGGATGGATCCCAAACCAAGCATGGGCCTGCTCAGCCACGTTCCTGCCCAGCACTAATTGGCTGGGAGGCTGCAGAAGGCCGTGCCCAGCCTGGCACACCCTGGAGAGGGGGCAGAGTGATGGTGCAGCTGGCCAGTGCCCAGGCCGGATGGGAGGAGAGCAAGGCTGAAGAGGCAGAAGAAAGACAGGAGCTATCTGGGAGAGGGGAGGGAGATAAGAGGAGGAGGAAAGAGGAAGACGGGGAGAGTGGGGTGCATGAGGAAAAGGAGGGGAAGGAGGGAGACATGAATAGGAGGGACAGAGTGGAAGAGGTGGGGGAGAGAGAGGCTGGCCCAGATAGGGCCAGTGCAGTAGGAGGGAGACATGGGGAAGAGGGGCAAGTAGGGCCGGACATGGGGACAGCTGAATAGGATACGTGGGCTACACCACTCTCATAACACCGAGAGCAAGACGGGTGGGCCTGCGCCCATGCAGGGGAAGGAGGGTCGGTTTTAGCCCCAGGAGGCAAGGCCAGGATGGTCGGGCTTGACAGTTCTTGAATACTTCATCAATAAATGCTGTAATTCAGTGATGGCGAACCTTTTCGAGACCGAGTGCTCAAACTGCAACCCAAAACCCACTTATTTATCGCAAAATGCCAACATGGCAATTTAACCTGAATACTGGGGTTTTAGTTTAGAAAAAACAGTTGGCTCCGAGGCCTGCGTTACTCGGGAGTAAGCTTGGTGGTAGTCGGTGGCTTTGCTTTGAAGCAACCGTGCAACTCTTCCAACGGGTGAGTCATGATCCTAGGAGGGTTTACTTAGAAGCAAGCCCCATTGCCAGCAACTGAGCTTACTCCCAGGTAAAGGATCGCGCTTTAGTTCATCGCATGAAAATCAGTGGGGTTTAACAGCGCTTAACAGGGTTACCTACACTGCTTCCCCAAAACTAGGTCTTAGGTTTAATGCTAATAATCGAGCCCAGTGGCCCAGGAGGAGGGGGCACTCTGTTTGCGCGTGCCCACAGAGAGGGCTCTGAGTGCTACCTCTGGCACCCGTGCCATAGGTTTGCCACCACTGCTGTAGATTGATACTTCAGAGTCTGTTTTTTGGTTAAAGGTTCTGAAATCTAACACTGACTCACATAGCCAACTTGTGTAACATTCTGATGCCATCCCATTCACCGTGTGCTCCCTGACTGTATATGCCATGTAGTCAAAAGCTCCAACACAGGTTGTTGGTTTTTTTGCAAATAATTATTCGTGTATGTTGCCTGACTCACATAACTCACTTGCATAACATTTGGATGCTATCTCATTCACTGTGTGTTCCCTGATTAGATATCCTATGTAACAAATTCTGCAAAGCATCAGTGTCATTAGAGAAGCTGCAATATGTACATATTTGTGTTGCCGTAGTCTTGCAGACAGCCCCCTAAAAACATAAACAAAAAAGGAAAAATGGCATGTGCATGGGATTGGTGTTCTCAACAAACTTTAGTCATCTAGACACAGTGTGTAACAGACTTCTCTCTGTGATACACCTCTGAAGATTCCAGCCACAGATGCACGCGAAACATTAGGAACAAAATCCACCAGACTATGGCCCCACAGCCCGGAAAACCTCCCAGAACCAGTTTATTCATTTACTGCAGTGGCATAGGAGGTTCCGAGCTCGTGTATCTAATCTGGAGGAACCGAGTTTGATTCCCAGCTCTGCCGCCTGAGCTGTGGAGGCTTATCTAGGGAATTCAGATTAGCCTGGGCACTCCCACACACGCCAGCTGGGTGACCTTGGGCTAGTCACAGCTTCTCGGAGCTCTCTCAGCCCCGCCCACCTCACAGGGTGTTTGTTGTGAGGGGGGAAGGGCAAGAAGATTGTCAGCCCCTTTGAGTCTCCTGCAGGAGAGAAAGGGGGGATATAAATCCAAACTCTTCTTCTTCTTCTTTGTGCAATGAAATGGCAAATGGATGAGCTGCAAGAAAAAGAAATCTCTGTGGGGAATCTCCACGGAGAATCTCCTGCAGCCTACAGCATGGTGGGCACAATCGTGAAACTGTCAAGAGCTTGATGCAGCAGACAGGAAAAAACGATCCGTTTTGGCTGGCAACGCTTGTGTCCTCCCGTGCTGCGGGAACACGAAATCCCAAAGTGGATCTCTTTTTATAACGTCCTAAAGATGTTATGTTTATGCTGTGCAGAATCTGCCTTAGAGATGTAGAACCCCTAGATGTAGCTAACCCCTCCCCCCCAAATGTCCAGACATGCTGAATCGCTTTTTCTCCAACAATAGCAGTCTTTTTGTGGCGACATTTACCACCTGCATCCACAGGGGTGTTCAGGCTGGACACCTCTGCTGTAAGTCATGAAGATCGCTAAGCGTTTTACTCGCAATAACTCTCAAACACGCCGTGTAAGAGGAGAGGCTCTTCTCTGTGAATTGCACGCCTTGATAGCTTCTGGAAGTGGGCCCTTCCTTTGTGCTCTGTAGAAACCAGAGATGGTTCAGCAACTTACGTTCCTTGATGCTGAACAGCTGTCAAGTGTCCCACCCCCCCCCCCTTTCTGGATGAAATGAAAAACATTTTGGGGGAGAAGAAGGTGCTATCTAGAATATTAAAGCCTCCTCCTCCTCCTCCTCCTCCTCCCCCCCCCCCCGGCCTGGTCTCCCGCCCCAGCATTGGAGAATGAGGGGCACAGCCTTGCATTCTGTTAAAAGAACCTTGTCGAGGAAGAACTGCGGCTAGGGGCGTTTTCGCACACACTTTTTGTTCCAGAATAAAAGCGAACCGCATTGATTCCTTGCCTTTTTAATGTAGTTTCGTCGCTCGATGGCATTTGCACATGGCCCTGTAGTCACGCATCTTCCCCTTGCTTCGCGAGTCCCGTGTTTTTGCATCTCACAGGAATGCGGTGCAAACGACGAATCTGATTGGCTTGCGCGCAGTCCTTGGGCGGTCCGGGGGTGGGCTAAACGTTCCTTGCGTCACCCGTGAGGGCGTTGCCTCGTTGTCACGTGAGGACGTGACGTGGGTGGGTGAAACCCCTGATTGGCCGCCGTTAGCTCGATACATCTCGCGTTGATTGAGACGTGATCTCGTCGCCATTTCATATCGTAGCCTCGAGTTCTCGCGTTACCAAGGAGTCGAGGTACTGCTACCTGGTTAGTAGGTTGCCCTCACTAGTTGTGCCTCGCTTTTGCTACAGAACTGCTTTGTGGGCATAATATCTGATGGAAAGCCATCAGGTCGCAATGCCTCCGGACACAGAGGAGACAGAGCTGCTTCTTCTGGTTGTGACGCTTCTGTGCCACTGGACGAGGGTCGTGTCTGCCGCACAAGCCTTCATGCACGCCACGGATGTGCATGATAGTTTGCCGCAGGCTTCTGCACTTTCGCCGGTCAGTGGGCGCAGGGCGCGTGGGTCTCGCCGTTGGGTTGCCTTGGCCGCCGCCCCCACGCCGCGCCGCTTCTGGGTGTACCCGCACCGTAGCAGGGACTGGTGGTATAACTGCGTGTGGTCATCATGGAACGATGAGGAATGGCTCAAGAACTTCCGCATGAGCAGAGGAACGTTCCAGAGGATCGTTGACAGCCTAGCACCAGCATTGAGGCGCCAAGACACACGCATGCGGGCGGCGTTGCCCGTGGAGATGCGAGTGGGGATGGCCATTTGGTATCTGGCCAGTCCCAACTCCTTCAGGGAGGTGCGGCAGCAGTTTGGAGTGGGCACCACCACCGCTTTCGAGGCTGTCCATGAATTCTGTGAAGCCGTGAAGAACATCCTGTTCAAGAGGGTTGTCCGGTTTGCGGATCCAGTGGAGAAGGTAGGCTGACAGCGGGTTTGATAGTGCTACCAGTCGTGCACACTCTCACTTTTTGGGTGCGTGTCTCTTGGGTCTGGTGGCCCTGAGGTACAGTTTCGAATTTTCTGGAGTTTGATTACACAGAGTCCAGGCAGTGGGGGACACATGTTCCCCTTTCTTTATTTTATTCGGAAATGGACGGGGGGAGGCGACTCCCGTGGTGGGTAGGCTTCAACAACGTCATCGGGATGCGTCTTTGCGCCGTTCCGAACCCAGAGCGGACCGTCCAGGAATTAATAAGGTATGCCATCTAATTTTGGAAAAGAAAAAAGGAGCTGTAGGGGTGATAAGGTCAGAGAGAGACAAAAATGTTGAACAATTCTGGGAGGCCAGTTTTTGGGAGGAAGGGCTGGGGAGGGTTCCACCCAGGGGAACAGATATCCTCACCGTGATCGCAGGGGTTAGAGGCAGATATGGCGTTCACGAATTTGTTTAGCATTTTGAGTATCTTGATTTAAATAAAACACAAGAGCACCTACACTCCAAAGGGGCGGTTTAAACAAAAGCGCCTGGCATTGCACACTGTATTGGTACAGCTGCCAGGCACTGGGCAACCACAACCCAGAGCAGGTTTATGGGTGGTGGTGCGAAAAGCAGCATCTTTTTAAACTAGGGCCTATCCTAAAATTTCTGCATTATAGGGACTGAGCTGATTTTGTCAAAGGGAGGCTGAACAGCCAATTGGCCCTCCCGCCTTTTCTGTATTAAAAATAGAGAAAGAGAGGAAATGAAAGAAAATTCAGAGCAGGATCTCTGATGAGGAGAGTAGCGCCCATGGCAAAAGGGCATGCCTGCAGGAAATCGTCCCATAAGCGCACTCATGCATTGCCTCACCCTGCCGCTGTTCAGAGACACCGAGCAACAGCGGCCTGACACCTAACTGTCTGTGCACCTGGCAACCTCCAGGTTATCACGGCGGATTTGCCAACATAGGCTTCCCACAGTCGCGTCGGAGCAATTGATGGGTGCCACATACAGATTCTAAACCCATTGGGACCCCTCGCGAACTACATCAACTAGAGAAGAATTGGCCTCCATTGTTCGCTGCCGGCTGTTTAGGCTGACAAAGGGCAACTACTTTGAGGTGGACGTGTGGTCACTGCAGTGGCTCCCGCGTAGCGCTTCCCCATTTTCAGGGGTTGCCATTTCACACAGGCCGTGGACGGGGGTGCGCTGTCCCAGTTAACCCTGTATTTGTCCGTCCGCGGCGTGGCTGTCCCACCGTTGATTTTGGCGGATGGCGCATTCCCCATCTGCGGAGGTGAACTGTAAAGCCATGCAACTTCATCCGCAGGCACGCGATGGAGCGCCTGGCACAGCAGAAGAACCAGGCAGGGGCAGATGTGTTGCCGAGCACCTTTAGGCGATTAAAGGGGAGGTGGAGGTGCCTGTGCTTCCGTTGCTTACAGGGTGCGGAGGGTTAACTCCCTGGTTGCGCGCGTGGCGTTGTTCTGCACAGCCTATCTCGAAGCGGAAAATCAGGACTCTCCGGAGAGTGAATGGCGGACTGGCCCCCTGCTAACTCAGATGGAAGAGCGGCTATCCATAATTGACCAATTGAGGGGTCCTACTCCGAGGATCCAGCATCTGGCGGGGGGGAAGGCTGCGAGGAATGCCACAGCCACCTACCTCTACTGCAACGGCGCTGTGCATGTGTGGTCTCCTCCGTTCATGTCTTGTACCATTGGTGTGTGTGCTATTGGCGCAAAAATTTTTTTTTTATTTTCCGTAATATAGTTTTTCCGCTGATAGGCCAAACCTACACGCCTCACGGTCTCTCAATTCTACCACACATCTCCCCCCCTCTCCACTCACGCTTGGAGACAGCATCCAGGTGAACCACCTTTCAATTGCTAAAAGGAATTGTCTCGCGGGGATTGTTAATTGGGTGCACGGTGCTGCCTTTGGGAGGCGTGAAAAAAAAAAAAGATGCGGTGAACAGGAGGGGGGGGGGAATCACTCCTGGAATTCAATGGTCCCTGGGCAAGCTCCAAGATGGGGTCGCGGTAGCCCAAAACTATAATTTGTATTATTATGAAAGTATGTGTGAGAACGGTGAGGCCTTAAGTGAGGACTGTGCACTGGAAGTTCATAGGACACTGCCAGGACTCCTGTTAAATGCTTATGGATGCTTGTTTGCTGGGAGCACTCTAACAACAGTTTTACAGCCTGTCTTCTGGAGGCATGAGGGACAGGAAGTTCGAGGGGTTAAACATGCAACGTCGCGTCGTTTTCCCGTTAGCTCACTAAGAGCTGCCCTTCAAAGGCGCCTGTGCGGGCTCGTTGGCCCATCCCCCTCACTTAATTCTATCGCCCTCAGTAACGGTGAGCACTTAAGAATTAGATATGTAGTCCTCTCGGGGTGTGAACTGGTCGGAACCGAGGAGGTGGAAGCTGATGATACTGTCTGTGATCAGCAGCGGGGTGGCGCCGAACCTGGTGGAGTAGCCGGGAAGGCTCCCAACGGGAAAATATACTCCGGCCTCAACAAGGCCATGGCAAGGAGGGGACACAACAGGAGCCCTACTCAGATTCAGAAACAAGTGGAAAGCGCTCAAAAAAAAAAGGTACCAAAGCAAGAGCGGCCTGCGGTGGAGAACCAAAGCGTCGGCTGGGGAGGCCAAAGCACTACTCCCTCATGCGCGAAACTTGGCTTGAAGGCTACAAGTGGTCCCGAGCAGACGCTTCGGAAATGAAGGGGGGTGAGTTTGGTGATTTTTTCCACGGCATGCTCTTGCAGTGACAAGCCAGTTTCTGGTTTCAAATGCACCTGCTAAGCACAATCTGAGCACCGCTGCGAGTGCTTAATCCAATCAGTGAAGATTATGAGTTTAGCTTAGAGGTGTGCGACTTCTACTTTAGTGTTACAGAGCACTCTGCGGCAATGGGTCTGCTTGAGCACAACGATTAGAGGTGTGACTGTGTGAACGAGCAAATTGCAGGTAGCAATGAGCACTGTGCAGCGGTGGATTTTGAGGTTAACAGCCAGAGCCAGACCACTCCCTGGCCGTGGTGCATACCCCCCCCCCAACGCGTGCGGCTGGTGATGTGAAACCTTACCTTGTCAATTCAGGTTCTCATGAACAAGCCCAAATGTAATTGCTGTGTTTACTTTGGCCAGCCCTAGCATTTAAAGGCTGTGTCTGATCCAACCACGCCAAGTGCAGTCTTCTGAGGGTGGGCAAGTGAGAGGGGAATGTGATGCCCTTTGAGCATGCTGCAGTAGAGGAAGGGGGCCGGAGGGCACACTCTTTCTCCTCTTCCCTTACCACTTCCCTAGTCATGCAAATTAAAGCGGGCATGTGAGCACCGTTTATCTCCCCTCCCGCACATGCATGCTCTCAGTCTGGCCTTATGGTCTAGCTGCAAAGCGCATTTAAATCATGGTGGGAGCGCATTGTGACGTGAGTGTTTCAGGCCACTCTGCCTCTCCCGTTGCTTGCATTGCCGCAAAGTTTACCCATCAACGTGCAGAAAGGTTACACTCTTTAACCAACAGCGGACGCTTTGAAGAGCGCACCATATTCCCGGCCCCACCTTGAGAAACTTGATGTGTGGAGTCTAAGGCAAACTTTAAGAACTACAAACTTGAGAAAGTTAAGACATAGGGGAACTTGCATTCAGTTTGCCACGCCTACCCTTGTCTGATGGGAGCCCCACATGCTGGCCTCCTGTTCAATGACAGCAGGGGCTCTGTTGAATGTGGGAGAGAGCGCAATTTTAAAAATTAGATGTATGTGGCTATCTGGAGCTTAAAGCCATGCATCCCCCTATTCCCTTCAGGAGCAGCTTCGCCCACCACCAAAACCAAGGAGGAGAGGAGCGAGGGGGCCACCCAGGTGCAGTGCAGTGAAGATGAGGGTAAGCCTACCCAGAGTGCCATGTTCTTTGGGAAGGGTGTTGCCGCTGGATGCCAACGTTGCCCATGTTACTGAGAGTTGTGTCATGCATCTTCAAATGCTAACTGGCTCTGCAATCTCTCCATGTTTGCAAGGAATGTCTAGGGACACAGAGGGGGCTCTAACCACGGCAGGGCGCTCTGCAACAGAAACCACGACACGTGCAGTTGGCACTCAGACAGAGCCATCGCTGGATGCCAACTGTGAGCATGGAAAACTGGGCCGGGGGGGGGGGGTTGTTTTAAGCGGGTTGCGGCAGCAGAATTTTCTGCATGGAGCGGGATGGCTTGCGGTACTGAAGAGCTCTGAAGGGGGGGGGGGGGACACAAGCAGCAGGAACCAGACCCCGCGCCTTGCATCATCTAAATTTTTCACTGTGTTATATCTTCCACACTCTTCAGACAGGGATCTGGAGCGCAGGCTGGCTGTGGTTGAGAAGTGGATGAACAGGAGGAAGGGGGCCGCCAGGAGGCTCCTGGCAAAGCGGAGGGCTGCAGAGAAGGCAGGCAAACCACATGGCGCGGCATCCAGCGAAACAAGCACCAAACTTCCCTAACCCATCTCCCGCGGCCCTCAGTTGTCTTAGCTGTAAATGCATTGCTTAAATCACACAATAAAGGCAATTGCAATTTTCACAAATGCTTGTGCATATGGTTTATTATCGCTTGCTGGTTACATCTCTGCAAAGCAGAGGATTGTCTGCTTTCCATGACCTTCCTCTCCTGGCAACCAACCTGAGAGGACAGGCATGTATAACGTTTTATAAAACATAAAACAAATTAAACTCTGATGCTTAAACGCACATCACTAGCCTATGCAAAAGCAGGGGGGGGGTCCTGCCGTGGTGGTGGCAGACAGAGAAAACAGGGGTGGGTGGGTCGCTTGCTGGTTACATCTCTGCAAAGCAGAGGATTGTCTGCTTTCCATGACCATCCTCTCCTGGCAACCTACCACAGAGGGCAGGCACGTGTAGCCCTTTTTAAAATATTAAACCAATTAACCTTTGATGCTTAAACGCACATCACTAGCCTATGTAAAAGCGGGGGGGGGGGGGTTCTGCCGTGGTGGTGGCAGACAGAGAAAACAAGGGTGGGTGGGTCGCTGGCTGGTTACATCTCTGCAAAGCAGAGGATTGTCTGCTTTCCATGACCATCCTCTCCTGGCAACCTACCACAGAGGCCAGGGACGTGTAGCCCTTTTTAAAATATTAAACCAACTAACCTCTGATGCTTAAACGCACATCAATAGCCTATGTAAAAGCAGGGGGGGGGGCTTGCCCGTGGTGGTGGCAGACAGAGAAATAACAGGGGGGGGAGGTCCTCACAGGTCCATTCTTGCTTTGGGCTTCCTCAAGCGTTTGTGCATTGGCTGTGATTCTTGGCAAGCCACCTGAGTGCAGCACAGCTCAGAGGTCTCCCCAACCATCATCAGGTCCTCCACCTGTGATGGAAGGGGCGCCGTGGCGCCCACACAGGACTCCAAGTCGGTGTCCTCAGCCAGAGTGGGATAAGTCACCTCTGCCGCATCTCCAATGAGATTTGCAGCCGGGCCAGCAATTTCACAAGTGGGCAGGCACTGCTGAAACGCTGGGGCAGGCAAGGTTTGTGATGCGACCGCAGGAGCAGAGGCGCCCAATGAACCCCCAGCACCCCTGCCACCCGAGGAGCCCATGCGCTGCAGCAAAGCCGTCACAAGGGTCTGCATTATGTCATTCCCCCTGTCGATGGCCAGCCTCAGCGATGACAGCTCCCTGTTTTGCTCTGCGCGGCTCTGCATGAATGACGCCACCTCCCTTTCCCGCCTATCCTCGAAGCGCCTCCTCTCCATTGCCTCGACCTCTCCCTGCTCCACCATGGCCTTCGCAAAGTCAGCGAGCACTCCAACACGTCGCACACGCCGCCTGTCAGCAGTCATTCTCCGCTCTGGTGAAGTCAGTTCCATCATGGGCAGGGGTGTGGAGCCTGTAAGAGGACATCGTTGTTGAAAGAAGCAAAATTAATAGCCAGGTGATGGAAGGAACTTTTATGAATCCACTGTCATCTACCCTAGGCTCGCATGGAGGGAGACACACTTTCTTGTTGAGCACATGAGCAGATCTGCATAGGCATCCCAGGGTTTGCAGATAAGCTGAATCAGAACCCCTAGCATTCACATTGAGAATCAAGCAGTGAGAGCTCAGTGGGCACGAGTAATGAGCAGCTCACTTTTGCGGCATGCTGTCTTCTCTTGTCGTGCAATGGAGTGGTTGTCCTATGCTCTCAGAGTGCCTACCACAAAAATCGCTGGTGTGGGGTTGGGGTTTGTGTTTCAACGCACCTTCATTTGCACCAGAACTCCCAGCAATAGGATGGTCAAGGACATCATTCATGTCACCAGAGGTGTCTGCAAAGAGAGCTGCCATGAAGGAGAAAGAACATGAGGCCGCACTCATCACTTTTCTTCCTTTTGGACAAGCACTAACGCATTGCGCTGTGAGTGCTGAGCGCTGCAGGGTATTTGGCCGCACAATCGTTCAGCAGCACACCACCCTGGCAGGGCGCAGACACGCAGCACTAACATGCAATGGCTAAGAGGCATCCTGTTGTGGTCACCTCACATGCCCGCCAAGCCTGTGAGGGACCATTGCTCCCTGCATCGCTCTCCTGGCAGGAAACCATTGAATGTGCACTGTTGTTTTGGGGCAAATTCCATCAAGAACAGCTGTGCCCCTGAACCCGTCCCCACTTTTGGCCCACGCACTGTGATGGAGGGACGTCGTGGGAACACCACAAAGCATGGCCTTACACCAGCAGGCTAAACAGCCAATGAACTCACCACTCATCTGCGACATAGGGATCTGCGTGGCATCGTCCTCTGGAGAATTGCTGATTTCTGAGGTGGAAACTGTTGGCGAAAAGCGTACAAGTTCAGTAGCTGCGTGCAGAACCGTTGACCAAAGAGGAGAGAGGGGAGAATTGAGGATTCACCCTGTAGTCCACTGCACTGTGCAACAACAGCGACAGCGGGAATGCAAGCATTTCCCCCCCCCCCCCCCCCCCTGGGGGGGGGGGGGGGGGGGGGGGGGGGGGTAGGGGGGGGGGGGGGGGGGGGGGGGGGGGGGGGGGGGGGGGGGGGGTGGGGGGGGGGGGGGTAGGGTGGGGGGTGAGGGGGGGGAGGGGGGGGGAGGGGGGGGGCGGGGGAGGGGGGGGGGGGGGGTGGGGGGGGGGGGGGGGGGGGGGGGGGGGGGGTGGGGGGGGGGGGTTGGGGGGGGGGGGAGGTTGGGGGGGGGGGGGGTGGGGGGGGGGGGGGGTGGGGGGGGGGGGGGGTGGGGGGGGGGGGGGGTGGGGGGGGGGGGGGGTGGGGGGGGGGGGGGGTGGGGGGGGGGGGGGGTGGGGGGGGGGGGGGGTGGGGGGGGGGGGGGGTGGGGGGGGGGGGGGGTGGGGGGGGGGGGGGGTGGGGGGGGGGGGGGGTGGGGGGGGGGGGGGGTGGGGGGGGGGGGGGGTGGGGGGGGGGGGGGGTGGGGGGGGGGGGGGGTGGGGGGGGGGGGGGGTGGGGGGGGGGGGGGGTGGGGGGGGGGGGGGGTGGGGGGGGGGGGGGGTGGGGGGGGGGGGGGGTGGGGGGGGGGGGGGGTGGGGGGGGGGGGGGGTGGGGGGGGGGGGGGGTGGGGGGGGGGGGGGGTGGGGGGGGGGGGGGGTGGGGGGGGGGGGGGGTGGGGGGGGGGGGGGGTGGGGGGGGGGGGGGGTGGGGGGGGGGGGGGGTGGGGGGGGGGGGGGGTGGGGGGGGGGGGGGGTGGGGGGGGGGGGGGGTGGGGGGGGGGGGGGGTGGGGGGGGGGGGGGGTGGGGGGGGGGGGGGGTGGGGGGGGGGGGGGGTGGGGGGGGGGGGGGGTGGGGGGGGGGGGGGGTGGGGGGGGGGGGGGGTGGGGGGGGGGGGGGGTGGGGGGGGGGGGGGGTGGGGGGGGGGGGGGGTGGGGGGGGGGGGGGGTGGGGGGGGGGGGGGGTGGGGGGGGGGGGGGGTGGGGGGGGGGGGGGGTGGGGGGGGGGGGGGGTGGGGGGGGGGGGGGGTGGGGGGGGGGGGGGGTGGGGGGGGGGGGGGGTGGGGGGGGGGGGGGGTGGGGGGGGGGGGGGGTGGGGGGGGGGGGGGGTGGGGGGGGGGGGGGGTGGGGGGGGGGGGGGGTGGGGGGGGGGGGGGGTGGGGGGGGGGGGGGGTGGGGGGGGGGGGGGGTGGGGGGGGGGGGGGGTGGGGGGGGGGGGGGGTGGGGGGGGGGGGGGGTGGGGGGGGGGGGGGGTGGGGGGGGGGGGGGGTGGGGGGGGGGGGGGGTGGGGGGGGGGGGGGGTGGGGGGGGGGGGGGGTGGGGGGGGGGGGGGGTGGGGGGGGGGGGGGGTGGGGGGGGGGGGGGGTGGGGGGGGGGGGGGGTGGGGGGGGGGGGGGGTGGGGGGGGGGGGGGGTGGGGGGGGGGGGGGGTGGGGGGGGGGGGGGGTGGGGGGGGGGGGGGGTG
>NC_059432.1:4613239-4620739 GCF_021028975.2 Sphaerodactylus townsendi | reverse complement strand
AGGCGGGTCTTCCTCTCAGTTAAATGCATGGTAAGGGCATCTGAAAGCTTACCGGCACATGGTTGATATTTTTTACAAGACCATGGAAAAGAAATACCATTTTCTTCTCTTCTTCTTTTGCTTTTCTTCAGGAGGCATGGAGTAATTAAAAGGAGTTTTTAGACGCTGGCAAAAGTATGCTTTTTGACGTTCCTCTCTCGCAGCCCCCCTGGAGATAAAGGGGTATGTGTGTGATCCATCTTGACATTCCAATTGTGGATGCGAGATGAAAGGCCAGATTACAAACTTCATAACCTCACTTGGAGGGGGGAGAAATGAGATCACCATGAGGTCATTTTCACTCCTGATTTTGAGAGTTCATGGAATTTCCTGAAGGTGGCAAACGGAGCGGATACAGTATCTTCAAGTTCCGTGAAACCAGAAACATAATCTTTTGTTTTATTCTATTTAAAAAGGTTATTCCATTTTCTTTCTGAAGCTCGTCTGAAGAGGAGGCAGGCTGTTTCTCTTCATCCTGGCAACTCACACTGATGTTGTTGACCCTTTCAGCCTCTTAGAATCCTTTTCTGCTTGCGCAGAAGTGGCTTGTTATTAAATGTTTGGAAACACAGGTCCCTTCTGCACGGGCAACACAAACCTGTTGTCTGTTTCACCGTTTGCATGACAGGTGCAGGGGCCATCCGGGATTGCTGAGATACTGGCGTCAGGATGTGGCATGGTTTTCACAAGATATGCTCTGTTTCCCTGCGAACCGCTCATCCAAGAATCCCACGCACCCGAGAATCCCCCCACCTGGGAATCCCCAACACACACTTACGGCACAAAATCCGTTAAGAGAGAATCCACTAGAGAGAATCCACTCTAATGGCGGCCACCTGGAGAACACACCATAATGGTGGACAGGAGGGAGGGAAACACTTCCTGCTTGCCGTAGTTCGCACAGGCGAGCAGGTAGCGTCTGAAACCTGAGTTAAAGGGGGGGAAATCACTAATTTAACAACTGGCATTTAACCCATGTTCAGCCAAATATAATGGATTAGAAGCGTGTTGGGGGGGGGGTTAGTTCTGTGGGAACTTCTCCCCCATAATTTGTTTTCACTCTCCTGATCCGTTATATTTGACCTGTGCGGAATCACCCATACTTTTGGCACTCTAGCGCAGGTGTCCCCAACCTTTTTGAGCTTGTGAACATCTCTGGAATTCTGACTCACACAGTGTGGTGGATGCAACCACAAAATGACTGTTACAGAACAGCTGCTGGAGTTGGCAGACCCAGTCACAAAATGGCTGCCGTAGCTTATTCTCGGGCACACAATGGAGAGCCTTGTGCTGCGGTCGGAGCTGATGCCAAAGGTTTTTTTTTTTAATGCACAGCCAATCAAATCTCCAGTGGCCAATTCTTGCTGGTCAAAACCCCCACTTTCTATGAATGATTGATGGGTACCAAGAAGGGTGTTAGCGACACCAAGGTGCTCACTGGCACCGTGTCAGAGACTTCTGCTCCACCAGCAGTCCCATTAACATTTCACACACACGCAGATCGACGGAGCCCTTTGCAGCAATGTCACTCTCTGAATGAACAACACCAGACACTTTGATGAGCTTTGCACCCCCTTAAGAAGCAGTTTAAGAATGCAGGCTGAACAGAAGAGGCAGGAGGCTGAGAGCAGAGGTGATAATCCCTTCGCCTTGCATTCACGGAGAGCCCGTGCAACATCAGCACCTGAGAAAGTACAGCATCTGGTAGAGGCAGGTGGTACTTCATGCTTAGATTTCCTCATCCCCCCCAGCTTCAGAAATAAATACACGAGCTTCAAAACAGAGGTAGAGACACAGTAGGAAAAGAAGTCATGGAGAGACAATGTAAGGACAGCAAAGGACCGGGCAGGGAGTGCTGACCACTGGCCCGTGTTTCTGGCACTTATCCTGCAGCCTCCGTGAAATGTTCATCTCTGTGCAGCTGTGTTTTGAACTGTGCAGCTGACACCGCCATTACATAATTGACAGCCAGTGAGAAATAGTGGCAAGAGTCCATGTTGGGCATGGACTCCGATTCAGATTCAGACACAAAGCGCACTTCCCGTACATAAAAACACTGTACAGGAACACAAAACAATAAACAATTTCTATAACCTAAAACATTCTCTCTTTTTTTGCTTTACCATGAATAAAATGGATATGGGAGGGCACTAAGCAAAAAATCTTATTTCATTCTTGAATTAAATCCATTTCTTGCAACACACTAGTTCCCCCATCATAGTATATTAGCGTAAGCATCTGGGAGTTAGAGGCAGATCTAACTTTTTCCTGTGATTCCATTTGTTGTGTACAGAGAAATCAAGTGTTTCAGTTCACTGAAGTCAACATTTCATTTCCAGTGATCTCCATTTGAAACTTTCATTCTGCATCTCCTGCGAAGAAATACTCTCACTTCCTTGATTTATCCTCACAACATCTCTATGGGATGGGCTAGGGGGCAGTGACCGATTATGCACAAGTTGACTGGTGTGGGATGGGGGTGAATGTCCAACACAACAAGATTTCTTATATGGACCTATTTTCTGGAGCCCTGCTTTCACTTTTTGTTCTCTCAGTGGCAAGTGAGAGCACAATTTTAATTTGCTTCATTGCCAAAGTGGGACAAGTTTGCCAGCCAGCAAAGCTTTGCCCCAGACGTCTTTCTGCCCATAGCCAGACTTCCTACTCCCTCTCACTGCCATCCATGCCTTCCACCTTGTCCCGCCCCCCTCCATGTTTCTGGCTGCTTTAAGTCACAGAAAAGAAGCTCACTCACATGGGCTTAGCCAAAACACACCGACCTCTACATTCTCATATTGATATATCAATATAATTATAACAGACAGTGCCTAGAAATACTAAGCCTCTCTGTCCTTCGGCAGCTGCAGCAGCAGGAAGTGTGTGTGTGCAAGTGTAGCAGGGGAGAGAATATCAATTCTAAAATGGTTCCCTTATTTAATAGCCTGTGTTCCAGGGAAATGCTTTGGGGGGGGGGGGTGTTGGTATTTTTGGAACAGCAATATCATGGGGAGGGGGGTTGGTATTTTTGGAACAGCAATATCAGTGTAAGGGCAGTTTAAAGGGAAGCCATCTTGACTATTGGGTTTAATGAGATTTGTGCCTCTAAGAATTACATGATAGGCGGAGTTAAGGGAACCAAGCCAGGAGAGTTCTCTGCAGAAAAGCATCATGGCCTGAGTGAGTCCCTCCTTGTGTGTAAACAAATAAATGTGAGGAGAACCCACTACAAGCCCACTATGCAGAGAAGAGCCCCAAGGTAAGAGTTTCATGCATAATTGGTCAATGTAATCCAGCAAACTTTATGGAGCAGAGAAGATTTGAACTGGGATCTCACAGATGTTAGTATGAATTTTTGCCTGCCTTTGCTAGATCTATTTATTTATTTGTTTGTTTGTTTGTTTGTTTGTTTGTTTGTTTTATATACCGCTCTACCCCTGGAGGGCTCTGAGCGGTGCACAACATAACTTCCTCTACACGGTGTACAACAACCCATACAAACAACCCCATTAAAATTAAATTAAGCATAGCAATAATATTAAAATTAAATTAAAACACAGCGATAAGATTAACAAAGATGGCATCACGCAGTAACCCCAATTAAAACCCTCCCAGAGAGCGGGGAAACAAAACAGAAAAGTGGGTCCCGTAGATGACAACGGGAACTCCAAACCAGAGGAGAGGGCACTCTCAGCAACTGGACACTCCAAAAGCCCGGCGGAACAACTCAGTCTTACAGGCCCTGCGGAATTCACCAAGATCCCACAGGGCCCGGACAGCTGGAGGGAGAGTGTTCCACCAGGCCGGGGCCCTGGCCCGCGTGGAGGCCAGCTGCATCATTGAGGGGCCAGGAACCACCAGCAAATTGGCCTCTGCTGAAAACAGAGGCAGAGTAGGGACATATGGGGTAATGCGGTTCGAAGCCTGGGAGTAACACTGGACTCAGCATTATCACTGGAGATCCAGGTCACTCAGACGGCTCAGGCAGTGGTTTACCATCTACGACAGGCGCGGCAGCTGGCCCCATATCTCTCCCATTCTGACCTGACCACGCTGATTCATGCAATGGGCACCTCCAGACTTGATTATTGTAACACACTTTACGATGGCCTGCCTTTGGCTGTGATCCGGAAACTTACACTCGTACAACATGCGGCAGCCAGGCTCCTTTCAGGTGCATCTAGTCGGGACTGGATCACACTGGTCCTATACCAACTTCACTGGCTGCCCATCGAGTTCTGGGTCATGTTTGGCCAGCTGGGTTGATTGGTAGATTCCCTATAACATCTAAGTCTCCCGTGAGTACAGTAAGGGGGGGGGGATAAATGTCACCATCTGAGCCAGTCTGTTTTATCAGGTATATTATATTGTTATAAAACTGTGATTTTATTGTTTTTATGGGGAGGTCTAAAAATTTAAATAAATAAATACATACATACATACATACATACATACATACATACATACATACATACATACTTACATACATACATACATACATACATACATACATACATACATACATACATACATACATAACACTACACCACTGCTGTTCTATGGCAGTGACTCTCACTGAATTTTTTTTTTGCAGTGTAGGTGAAAGATACTTATATTTCTTCTTGTAAACATATTTCCTGCACCTCAGCTAGGATTTGCTACCACACAGTGATCCAGGGTTCTGCTGAAAGTCGTGGGACATGGGGGGGGGGGGCGTTGTGAAAGAAAAGAGGTGAAATCTCTTTTCAGTTCTTAACCCTCTGAGTGTCCCACAATCTCATTCTGCAACCACAAAGCAACATGTTAACAATGTAAGGGAAATTTCAAACTAAATATTAGATTGAGGAGTATAAGCATTTATTGCAAACGGTGACCTCCATTTGGAAACATAAATTAGAGGAAAATAAACAGAGATTACAAATCCCTTGAAAAAGCCATTGAGTGAAACAAGGAGAAACTGGGCTTCTGTTGGGACAGAAAATAAGCAGAAAGGTAAATTATTTAGAGGGACAACATTCAGCATATTTAGCCTTATGGTTAGATGTATGTCTACTCTGACAGAACTCTGAAAATCTTGACTAGCAGGTGTAATGAGATCTGTGCCTTTAAGGATTGCTTCATGTTACTTGCCGTGACAAATTTAATTTTATCAATATAAATTGCTTTGATGAATGAAAATTGATTGTGAAAAGATGCACAACCTTACTCATATAGCCCATATGCTTTTGATTGCATTCCTCCTATTTTCCCCTCAGATCGCAAAGCAACGTGGCAAGTGGAGTTTCCTCCAGGAAAGATACAGGGAAAGCTGAAAAGGAGGAATAGGAGATAAAACCAGTCCATGATGGTGCGGATTCACACATGCATACAAGCTATATTCAAGTCACACCTGTCACTAAATGCGGTGCCCACTATGGGTTGTGAAATTCCTAGAGATTTGGGGGTTGGAGTCTTGGGAGGATGGGGCATGGGGGCGGGGGGAGAGGGAAGTCAGCAGGGTATAATGCTATGAACTGTACCCTCTGAAGCAGCCATTTTCTTCGGGGAGACCGAACTCTGTCGTCTGGAGGTCAGCTGTAATTCCAGGAGATCTCCAGTGCTCCAGTTGACAAACTCAGGGGCCACCTCAGGAATTACCATTGTGCTGCCGCATGCATTGTACTGCCCATGCTTTCATGCATTATTACCTTTTTTAGCCTGAAGGGGAAGCTGCCATTTTCCATCTTTCCATCTGAAACCAAAATGGACCCTAACACCCGAGATTCAACCCCAGAAGATAAGGCCTGAATCGCCTGCTCTCAAACGCCAGCTGGCTTTTTGCTTCAGATTAACTGAGAAAGTTGGCACATTCCACACAGACAAGGAGTGGTATTCTCTCTACTTTATCTCATTTTTTTTCTCCCAGCGAAGAGCCAAGAGAGGCACAGTCTGATTTCAGAGTCTAATAGGAAAAGTGACCTAACACAGAAGATTACCTCATTGTTATCTTCTAAGTTAATTAGACTCGACTCCAGTTCAGTGAAGCCCCGGGACTCCATTTTTCTGAGAGGGAAGATATTGGCAATCGGGGGAAATGGACAGTTTTTAGGGCAGCGCGTCCTTTTCCTCCTCCACAAAAAATGTTAATCATAGTTAAACCTTGAATCTTCTTCGCAAGGGAGATAAGAAAGTCTGGGCGAGCGTTTGTGATTCCAAAACTGAAACATCAAAACTGTAAGGCTGTATAAAAGGTAGTTCTAAAAGAAGTTCGTCACTAACTCAGCCACATTTAACCAGGAACACAATTGTGCTCATTTTCACCATGGCCCTTCACTACACACAATTTCAATTTAATCAGTTTTGCTAAAATAATTAATTGGTGGCGCTCTGCTATTGTTCGGCACACAGGAAATCTTCATCCCCGTGCAGACAATATTTCCTGTGTTTGGAAGACAGACAATAATCCGACCAGCAGGCTCTAAACCTCAGGGCACACAAACTGCGCATCTCGAACAGCAAGCCTGCATGCAGTTATTGATCACATTTTTATCCTGTTCTGTCTTCAAGGAATTCAGGGCTGCCTCAATGTTTTCCCCCTTCTAATTCTTTTCTTCACAACCACCCTGTGAGGTAGGTGACGCTGAGTGATTGGCCCGAGGTCATTCAACGAGTTTCCATGACTGAATGAGGATTTGGACCAGAGGCGTATGGCAGGGACAAAAGCTCCTCCCCATGAGTTGCGGAGCCCCACTCCCATGGGCCACATAGCCCCATCCCCGCATGCTGCCGAGCCCCCCCTGCTGCCGGCTCCTGCTCTCCTCAGGGCCTCATTGAAGAGGATGACGTGGGAGGGGCCGAGCGAGGCCCAAATCAGATGAGGCAGGAGGATGTCCCTCCGCCTCGTCTGACTTGGGCCTCCCTTGGCCCTGCCCATGTCATCATGACATGGGTGGGGCCGAGGGAGGCCCAAGTCAGATGAGGGGGAAGGCATCTGGTCATGTGGGGGTGCGATTTTGCACCCCCCATGTGACTAGATTAGTTGTGCCCAGGGACATGGGTTACCCATGTTACCCAGATATGTCCCTGATTTAGACCTGTATTCATGACTGACAGCCAAGTAGCTGTGAGGAACTGCTTCTTAAAAAAGAGGGGGGGGGGAAATAGGCTCAGAACAGCACCACAGGGGACGAAGAGCTCCTGCCCCTTCCCCCAGCAGCGGTTTTCTTGCACAAAACTACAAGGGAAGGGTTATTTTGGCAGTTTTCGTGCTCCATCTGCACACACAGGTACACCACATGGAGCAGTACAATTGGCAAAATAACTCTAAGCAGCACCATTTTTTCACAACAAAATTTTTTTTCACTTTGGGGGAGGCAGGAGTGCTTCCTCCACCCATGGTGCCATTTTGTGCTCAAATGGGTTCTTATAAAAGAAAAAGAAGAAGAAGAAGAAGAAGAAGAAGAAGAAGAAGAAGAAGAAGAAGAA